>NC_071996.2:86347812-86649583 GCF_028885655.2 Pongo abelii
GAAAGATCTCTCATGAATAGATTCATAATCAGCTCATAGAGACTACAACAGAAACTTATATGCTAATTTCTGAAACTATAAGAAGTTGAATTATCAAGATCCCCAAAAACATTACTGGTTATATCATTTTATTTTAATATGTAAAAAAATAAATATTTTATTCAGAAAATTACGTGCTAAGGACATTAGAAGACAATTCACCATAGAAAAATGCATATTCCAATATTTTCAACATTATTCATAAAAATGAATGCATATTGAGACACTTCCTAAGTCACTAAATATACCCATAAGAACTCTAATACCAATCTTTGAAAAGGATACTTTAACAAAAGACAGTCCTTAACATAATATTATCAAAATAAGTCAATGTACAGTAAGGGTAATACATCATGGTCATGTGGGATTTATCCCAGGAATTTAACTTTGCTAATATTTGGAAATTAATTAAGGTAGTTCAACATAATAACAGCAGGAAAAAAATCATATTATCTCAATAAATGCAGAAAAAGTATTTACAAAATTTAATATCTTCTTTCCTTTTATAATTAAAACAATCTTAGGGAAACTATAGATTAAAGTAATTGCCTCAAACTTATAAAGAGCAACTACAAAATATCCTGTTGCTGACATTATAATTAAGATGATATATTGAGCTGAAGCACTTTCCCCTAAAAACAAAAATAAAGCAAAGATGTTTGCTATTACTACTTCTATTTCAACATTTTAACAGAGGTCTTAGCAAGTGCATCAAGTCAAGGAAAATAAATAACATGTATACAGGTGATATGGTTTGGCTGTGTCCCCACCCAAATCTCAACTTTAATCTTATCCTCCAGAATTCCCCCATGTTGTGGGAAGGACCCAGGGAGAGGTAATTGAATCTTGGGGGCTGGTCTTTCCCATGCTATTTTCATGATAGTGAATAAGTCTCATGAGATCTGATGGGTTTATCAGGGGTTTCCACTTTTGCTTCTTCCTCATTTTCTCTTGCTGCCACCATGTAAGAAGTACGTTTCACCTCCTGCCATGATTCTGATGCCTCCCCAGCCATGTGGAACTGTAAGGCCAATTAAACCTCTTTTTCTTACCAGTCTCGGCTATGTCTTTATCAGCAGTGTGAAAATGGACTAACACAACAGGTTCGAAAGTAATAAAGATATCTTTATTTGCAGACATTATGATTGTGTTTAACAAAATTCTAATTAATCTACAAAAAGTCTACTAAATCTAGTAAGTAACTGTACCAGGAACTAAGAATACGTTATCAATACAAAAAAAAAATCAACTGTATTTCCATATATAATTGAAAAATAAATTTCTAAGAAATTGACATAGCTTCAGTAGCATAAAATATCAAGAAATAAACTTAACAAAACCCATAAAATACCTACAATAAAAACTATAAAACATTGCTGAGAAGAACTAAACCAGACCCAAAAGATGGATTTATCATGCCAATGATAGGAAGATACAATGTGGTTAAAAAATTCTTCCAATTTTACCTATAGATTCAATGTTATATGTATCAAAACCCCAGAAACTTTTCTGGTTTAAACTGAAAGTTAATGCCAAAACATATTTGGAAAATGTAAAAGAACTAAAATAGCCAAAATAAACTTGTGAAAACAAAAGGAATAAAATTGGATGACTTATACTATCTGATTGTAAGACTAATTACAAATCTATAGTAATGAAGACAGCGTGCTAATAGAATAAAGGCAGACAAATTAATCAGTTGAACAGAGCAGTCTGGTAATAAGCCTGCGTGATTTTCCACAAACTGGCAGTGAAATCCAATGGGTATTGGAGAATATTTTCATCAAATGGTTCATTACTGAGTACACACATGATGGAAAGAAAAAAGCTTGACCAATACCTCAACCCACATACAAAAATTAAGTCAAGTGGATCTCCAATAAACGTAAAAACTGTAATTATACAAATCCTAAAAGAAAACAAAGAACATAGAAAACTAACAGCAATTTAGTGTTAAGCAAAAGTTTTAGTTTTTTTTTTAAGATGGAGTTTTGCTCTTGTTGCCCAGGCTGGAGTGCAATGGCGCAATCTCAGCTTACTGCAACCTCCACCTCTCAGTTTCAAGCAATTCTCCTGCCTTAGCCTGCCAGGTAGCTGAGATTGCAAGGCATGTGCCACCATGCCTGGTTAATTTTGTATTTTTAGTAGAGATGGGGTTTCATGATGTTGGTCAGGCAAAGTTTTTTAGAAGGCAAAAATCATTAACCATTAAACAGATTTTCATCAAAGACAAAAACTTTCACTTGTCAAAGTCAAAACACACTACTGAGAAAATGTGTGTGACAAAGGATTGATATTTACTATAAAAAAGGACATCCACAAGCAACATTTCCCTCCAAGATATTTGGACTAACACTTTACAAAAGAGGATATATAAAATAGCCAAAGATTCTCAAAATTTATTCACCAGGGAAAGGCAAACTCAAATCACTGTAAAATGTCAGTATACCCACTAGAATGGCTACAATTAAAAATATTAAAGCCAGATATTAAAGAGGATGTGGATCAACCGGTCTTCTCTTATACTGGTGCTAGAAATGCAAATTGATAGAAGTACTTTGAAAAGTGGTTTGATATTCTCTTGTGAATTTAAACATTTAATATACCTTATCCATCAACTCCAGTCCTGGGTATCTACCCAAAAGAAATATACTTCTAAGAAGACTTGGACCAGTATGTCAACGGCTACTTTCTTAATAAGAGCAAAACTTTTGAGACAACCCAAATCCTTATCAACAGGATAATAAATAACTGTGCTATATTTACACAGTGGAGTATTACTTAGCAACAAAAAACTGACACATGCACATGCAACAACATGGAAAAATCTAAAAAATATGGTTCTTATCAAAAGAAGACATATAAGACTATATATTATAATTCAATTTATATGAAGGTTATGAACTTGCAAAACTAATATGTGGTGATAGAAATCAGAATATTAGTTGTCTCCAGGGAGCAGGACATTGACTGGGAAAGAGCACAAGAGAACTTTGTAGGGTGAGGCCAACATTCTATACACTGCTAGGAGTGTGATTGCATACATGTAGACATTTGGAAAAACTCATTTAAGAAGATACTGAAAATCTGTACAATTTACTGAAGATAATTATATCTCAATTTATTAAGACTACATGGAAATACAGTTTTTTACCTGTATTTTTCATACAGTTTTTCATGAGTTTTACAAAAATCCACATTTGACAACACATTCTGCTGATATGGCTGTAGAAAAAGAGGCACATTTTTATGTTCTAATGAGAAGGTAAAATCATACAACTCCTGGAGATCTGGCAAATTTGGAACTATCTAGAAGAATTACAATGTATTTGCTCTTTGACCAAATAATTTCTCTTCTGGAACTTTATACCAAAGATGCACAGGCAAAGATATGAAAATATTTGTATTCAACACTACTTATTGCAGCATATTTGTAATAGGAAAGGAATAAAAACACTAAAATATCTACCAAGAAGGGACTTGTTGAATAAATCAAGGTACACTTAAGCAATGGAGCTCTCTGAAGTTGTAAAAAGCAAAAGACAGAAAACTGTATACACTGTTATGGGGATGTATTAGTCTATTCTCATACTGCTAGAAGGACATACCTGAGACTGGGTAATTTATAAAGGAAAGAAGTTTAATAGACTCACACTTCCGCATGTCTGGGGAGGCCTCAGGAATCTTACAATCATGGTAGAAGGAGAAGCAAACACATCCTTCTTCACATGGTGGCAGGAGAGAGAAGTGCAGAGCAAAGGAGGGAAAAGCACCTTATAAAACCGTTAGATCTCATGAGAACTCACTCACTATCATGAAAACAGCATGGGGGAACTGCCCCCAGGATCTAATCACCTCCCATGAGGTCCCTCCCCCAACATTTGGAGATTACAATTCAGATTACAATTCAAGATGAGATTTGGGTGGGAACACAGAGCCAGACCATATCAGGGGATATATTATTCAGTTCAAAAATGTGAGTTAGAAAAAAGTGCGTTTAGGGTGTCACCATTTATCTAAGAGGAAATGATGGATGGATGGATGGATGGATGTAAGAGGAGGAAATGGGTGGATGGATGAATGGGTATAAGTTGATGATTGGTAAATATACATAGATAGATAGAATAGGTAATTTATATAAAACAGCAATGGAAAGACAGGGCAATTTTTTTAGTGATGACTTTTAGAGGAAGAGAGTAGAAGGGATGGGCATAGAGTAATATTTCTCTGAATTTATCTTGCTTTGTAGAATTTTATTCTGGAACACTATAAAGAATCCATGTGATCATAAAAGAAAATTAAACAAAATTTGCTTTTTAAAATAATTACTAAAAAGCAGTGGTAAAATAAAGCAAATGAGTCTAACTGTAAGCAGTTGGTAGTGTAATCACACTGAGATAATATTAAGTGATATTACAACACAGTAATTTCACTAAACACCCATAGTGATATAACCTTAGGAAAAATAACAGCAAACATATATAAATAGCAGCTAATAAATAATATTGTCATTGGTAGTATTAGTATTGATATTATAAAACTATTATTTAATGTATTGAAGAATAAATTAAATGAGTAATTATACTGATATTATTGAGAACTGGCATTTTTAGCATGGAAGAAATAAGATATGGATGATAAAATAATTTTAAATTAAAACTCTGTAATACTGCATCTGAATCAACAGTATCACTAAGAACTCAGAAGATACCCCTTATAAAAATAAAATTGACATTTCCTAGTTTTGTCTATTGAAAAGATCTAGAAACAATAACTGTCCCAGGAACAATGAGTATCCCCAGCCATTGTATTGCAGTTTTGTGTCCCACAAAAGAGCCATGACTCCTTGGGGGAAGAAAATGGCTGACTGCAGATCCAGGGAAGGAAATGCACAAGATGATCCTGGAACATCTTGTTATAACAAAACATAATGAAGCTATCTTGAGAGTCATAAAAAGGACTCAGCCAACTTGAAGAAGCTACTGCTGGCTAAGAAGGGACAAATATATGTTGTTATCCATGAATTTATAACAACAACAAATACTTCTTGGTAAATACTGGTGAATGCTACTGAACTTAGAAAATTACTTGGAAAATAATGCTAGTAAAGCATTTTCTAAAGAAACGATCAATATTTGAGATGACAGATATGCTGACTGCACTGATCTGATCACTATAAATTATATGTATCAAAACATCACTGTGTACCTCATAAATATGTACAATTATTATATGCCAATTTAATAAAAATTAAAAATGAAATATAAAGGAATAGAATTATAAATTTACCTTGCTTTTTCTGTACCAACTAATCCTAAAACTTGTCAACTAGTTGATGAGGAAACATTCCTCTTTATAGGAATATTCTAGCTAAAAAGAAAATAATGAAAAATGAGTAATAGAAAGTCATAATTTTGCAACCCCTAAGTAACTAATAGATGAGGGTGAAGATTATTAGTAGCTGTTAACATCACTACAAATAATAGCAAAATTAAATTAAGAGATCACTAGGTATTTTATGCCTCCCAACGGAAGAACACCACATCACTAGAGAAGTATTCTTAAAAAAATAGAATTTGAATCTGATCATACCTCTAGAACAAACATATAATAGGCAAAAGTGGGGACAGATGAACATACTGAACACAATGGGGTTGTGAAAAATAAAATACAAACTATAGGAGCTCTACAAGTCAAATGATTCCATTTCTTCCAGAAATAAACTGCATTAACAAAAAAGAGATAAAAAGGTAATTCATGAGACTAAGAACCAAATCAACCAAATTGCAATATATTACCTTATTTGAATTCCAGTTTAATTTAAAAAAATAATTATGAAAAACATACATACTTGATCATTTATATTTAATGATACTAAAATAATGTCTGGTATTTTATTCAAAATTATGTGAGCAGGATGTTGTGAATAGAGATAGAAAACAAGATGGAACATGAGTTGCTAATTAGTGAGATGGGATAATGGGTACATAAGGACTCATTTTTTATTCTCTCCCTTTGAAAAAATAAATAGACTTCAAGAAGAACTTCTAATACTATTTTTTACTCATTTATTCAAAGTGTCCTTTCTTTGAAAAACCAACCTGAAAGTACAAAAATTTCCAAGGAAGAGGTAGGCATGCCTAACACTGGGAACAACATGTACAAAAGGCTATGATCTGAAACAGCTTGATGGAGAGGGAGACTGGAGGAGCATACATTAGCCACGACTGGATGGCAGAAATGTGAGAGGAACAGAAGATGCATTTGGGAAGGTAACAACCTAGATCTGATGAGTCATCATGCTAAAAAGTTAGGATCTTATTCTGATGAGCACTATTTAGTAGAAATAAAATACAAGCCACGTGTATACTTTAAAATTTCCTCCATAGCCACATTAAATGATGAAATATGCTTTATTTATTCCAATGAATCCAAAATATTACCAAATAAGTAATCAATATAAAAATTGGGATATTGTGCTATTTCCAGTACTAATTTTCATAATTCAGTGTATATTGTATACACACAGAACATGTTAATTCACACTGTTTCAAATGCTCAATAGCCACATGGGGGCTATGATTGTCATATCAAACCACATACCTGTAGACCCTTGTGATTTGAAATTTTCAGAATGTATCTGCTTCTCATTCTCTCAGTCACCAAATTTACTCCCCATGATTCAGTTATTGATTCTCTAATCCAGATATTGCCTGAACTCCAAGACCAAATGTCCAACTGTCTATGGTACCTTAATATCTAATATTTACCTCAAATTAAGTGTCCTGTATTAATATGTTCTCATGCTGCTAATAAAGACACACCGGAGACTGGGTAATTTATAAATGAAAGAGGTCTAATTGACTCACAGTTCCACATGGCTGGGAGGCCTCACAATCATGGTGGAAGGTAAATAAGGAGTCACATTTTACATGGCAGCAGGGAGGAGGACTTGTGCAGGGGAACTCCATTTATAAAACCATCAGATCTCATGAGACTTGTTCACTACCACAGGAACAGTATGAGGGAAACCGCCCCCATGATTCAATTATCTCAACCTGGCCCTGCGCTTGACACATGGGGATTATTACAATTCGAGGTAAGATTTGGGTAAGGACACAGCCAAACCATATCATATCCCAAACTGAGTTTATTATCTGCTTCCTTCATTTATGCATCTCACTAGAATTACTGTTAGCTTGTTTTCTTTCCCTCTATTCAGTCCCTCCTCCTCATTTAATCAGCTAAACACTTCTAATAATTCCACTTCAAAATCTCAAACTTCTACAACTTCTGTCCAAATGTATAATATCTAAAAACCAGTGCAGTGGCACACGCATGCAATCCCAGCTACTCAGAAGGCTAAAGCAAGAGGATCACTTGAACCCAGGAGTCTGAGTCCAGCCTAGGCAATACAGCAAAATCCTGTCTCTAAAAAAATAAATAAAATTTAAAAACAAACAAACAAAAAAACCTCAAATCATGATTAACATTTTTGCAAATGATTCTTTATTTTTTCTCCCTGCCACCATTTGGTCCACATTTCAATACCTCCTCCCTTATCTTACAAGAATGTTTCCATGAATTTAAAAATCTAGTAATAATACATAAACTAAACTTTTCTCCTTAAATATCTCCCTGTGGCAAAATTGACAAATATTGTCCCCCGAAGAGGTTCTCAATGCCCTCAAGGGACATAATTGCTCATTTGTGTTTATCCTATTTGTTCATAAGGAAGGAAAAAAAAAAGAAAAGCAAATACTCATTTTATCTAGAACACTAACTAAAGCATAATACTACTAGAGAAAATATGGTGCCAAGTTAATGTCAATATTGTTAACCAAAGTTGAACTGTAAGCACACATTTGCCAGCTTCTTGAAATTAAATCATCTATTCTTCTTCATAAGAGAGGATTTTAAGCAACAATTCCCTCCAGGCTTCATTATTATTCTCAGAAAATTGGTTGATCAAAATCATATGACTTAGTATAACAGCAAATAAAAAGATACAAGTGCCCCAGAGATAGGAGTGGCTCCTGATTGTGAATGAAATCGTTTGGTAAACAGACTTGAATGGGCACCTCTGGGTGAATTACAGGCACAAGGTACAGGAAGGGCAGGATTTATACCTAGCATGCACAGCTGGAAGTCAGTAGGCACAAGGACTGTAATATGTAACACAAAACCGACTGCCTTATTCTGTTTCATGGAGACTGCCAACTGAGATACATTATTTGACACTGCTACGCAGAGCCAAATCATTCATCAAGCTGTTTAAAGCTCAGCACACCACCTGTCTATGGACCAGATTGATATAAAAAAAAAAGTGAAAGTTTCTTCAGCCCCGTGACAAAGTGAGGATACTTCCTTTAGAAAGAACAAAAGTTATGACATCCTTTGCAAACAAAGTATGCCATAATACCTGAAAGAATAGACAAAAAAGGAGCAAAGAAAATAAAGCAAGTCACTCAGCTTGGCTGAATGGCAGTAAAAGACACAACTAAAAAGGGGTCATCTAATGTATCACATCATGAGAAATAAAGTGTATTTTCCAGCAGCTTCCAATGTTAAAATACATTTTAATACCTACGATTGCAATATAACATTTTATGCCTTCATTAGTAATCTTGAGATTCTTGTTTTAAATGGATATAAGACACAATAGAAGAAGGCCAAAATAGGAGTGACTCATCCTCAAAATATTCACATCTATTTAAAACCTTTTTGCTGCAGCAGCAATAGTATTTTTAAACATTTTAATTCTTTTGAACTTCCTTAACCATTATGAAAGTCTGGGGACAGGGTTATTTTTAATTCTAGTGACAGACTCCTCTTTCCAGCTGAACTCAGGGGAAAAAAAGGAAACAGTTTTGTGAAAGTCTGTCAAACAAGATTTGAAAAAAGAAAATTGGGGCTAATTTGGTTCACTCAAGCATCACTTTTTCTTTCCTTGGAGTACATCAACAAATATCTTTGTAACAGAAGTCACCGAAGGCCCATGAGTTCTCATGACAGATGACAACTGGTTGGGTGAGAGCATTATTGAAATCCTCAAATGAACTTTGGGAGAGGACTGTGAGATTTTAATATGAAAGTCAAGAGTAACCCTAGAGTGAGGAGAATTAAAGACATTTTGATTAGTTATCTAAAATTTAGCATACCATTTACTATGGCATAAAAGTTAAAATAATTATATCTAAATGTATCAACCTAGATAAACATCCAAAGCTTAATAGTGAATGAAAAAATCAAGGTATACACTGATATGTTAAAGTCTATTTACATTTATATAAATGATTAAATGCACAAGGAGAAACACAGCTCAGTTTTTTGAATGGATTCTTTATGTATAGTAACAAGGCAAATAGGCTGCTGAAACTGAGAATGACCCAAAACTTTCAAAGGAAGGTTTCATTTTGTGGGGCTCAGAAAGGCAAAATGTTAATTAAAGTTTCCAAGTTGCTAAGAAGGGAGGTGAAGGAAGGGAGAGAACAAGAGAAATTTAGGGAGGGTAGGTCCTGAGAGCCAGAATAGGGACTGATAGAATGCACTAGGACACCAAGCCAGTATAGACTGAACACAGGATCAAGTTTATAGGTTGGATTAGCCACAA
Source organism: Pongo abelii (assembly GCF_028885655.2). Taxonomy (NCBI): domain Eukaryota; kingdom Metazoa; phylum Chordata; class Mammalia; order Primates; family Hominidae; genus Pongo; species Pongo abelii. The sequence goes on from NC_071996.2 coordinate 86,357,465, forward strand.
CCAAACAGAAGAGCTTGCCCCCCACTCAAACTCATGAACCCTAAATAGTTCAAAATAAAACTACTGAACTTGTAAAGTAGTAATGAATACTGCCCCATACTCCTTATATATATTTAATAAAAATTAAGCTGCTTTTTTGGTAAACTGTATTACTCTATTATTCATGTTGAGGTACACAGAATTATGAGTACTCAGATCTCTTAAACTCAGTAACACTAACATCTGCTTATCATTCATTTTGAGGAAATATATGGATATACTTCAGATATTCCTTATATTTAACCCCAGATAAAGAGATACTCTACCAGAAGGGTGATGGCTAAGCAAAGTGGTTGACACAGTATTTGTCTTTTACAGTGGAGACCTGTGGTAATGGTAACTCAAATATTATTAAATATCAATGGTATATGACAGCTGTCATGGGCCCACAAGGACAAATCTGTTTTAAGTTTCTTCTGATAAATAATTTTACAAAATATCAACATCTGATGAGGATTCTCCATGCCCATGATGGAACAAGATAAAAACAAGAACACTTCAACATTATGTCTGAAGAAATAAAAACAGGCACTGTGCAAAGAAAACACCAAGCTTGTTGCCCCCTTTGGCTAAAGAGTAACTGTAGTCTGTCAGTGTCCATGGGGGATTGGTTGCAGGATTTTCACAGATACCAAGATTTGTAGATGTTCAAGTCCTTTATATAAAATGGTGTAGTATTTGCTTATAACCTCTGCACATCCTCCCATATACTTTAAATCATCCTTACATTACTTACAATACCTAATGCAATGTAAACACTATGTTAATAGCTTGTATTTTTAAATTTGTATTATTTTTTATCACTGTATTGTTAATTTTTGTTTTTCAATATGTTTTATCTGTGGCTGGTTGAATCTGGTTGCAGAACCCACAGATATGGAGGGCAGACTGTAGTTTTTTGTCAATAATAATTGCATTTTTGCTTCTTTCTTCTCACATCTTACATAAAAATGTTTTTATGTAAAATGTAATATAAAATCAATGACAGCATAAAAACATCACTGAATTGACTCCTCCCTCAATAACCGAAAAGAGACCTGCAACTTCCTTGAATTCTCCCCTAAAATCACCATCCAGTTGTTACCACAGTGTGTCATCTCCCTTACTGCATCAGTAACAAATCTAACTTATTCGGGGAAAAAAGGTTTTCTTCTTTCCTGGAGCAACCAATATAGGAACACATACACAGGAGAAAGAGACAGAGGGAGAGAGTTGTTGCAGGGTGGTATGGCGGGAGGGTAGGGAAGTGGGGGAGAAAGAGCACTCCAGCCCTGTAAGCAAAAGCAAATGCAAGGTTCCCTTATGCTTAAAGAAACAGATACCATGAAAAGTTGCAGACCAAAGTATGCATCATACACCTGTGTGGAGAAAGAGTTAACAGAGCAGGCCTGAGGCTCCTGTCCTTAGAAAGACCTGCTTGAAAGAGTTGCCCTTGCTGACATCTGGAAACTTTGCTTTTCTAATATCCCCTTAACTGATGAATTTGCTGTGCCTGGACTGTTTGCACATACCGTGATTGAAGTAAAGCAGCTGCTTTATTTCTGGGATTCTGCATTTTGGGTACATGTTAGGGCTTGACCAGCCCCCAGTAAAAACCTAGATATTAAGTCTCAAATGGTCTTTTTTGGGAAAAAACATTGAACACACATAGCTGACATTTTTGTTGCTGGATAAACGGTGTGCTCTATGTGACCTCTGATAGGAGGAGCAGGCACAGAAATCACATGGACTTCTCAAAACTGTGTAATTTTCCTTTGCTGATAAGGTTGTGTATTGTGTCACTGTGATAGATCTTACCCAGTAATACTACTATATAAGGAGTCCTGTGATCCCTTCCAGAAAATTGCTAAATGTGGGAGTGGTCTGAGAGACCCAATAAACAACTTGGATTTGATAATCTTGGGTGAGCAGCTGGTTTTACAAAAAAAAAAAAAGTGGTCCACTCTTTTACACAGTAATGCAACTTTAAGTTTACTAATAAGACAGAAAATCAGACATATTGTAGAGTTATAAGAGAGTTATTAAGTTGAGCCAAAACTTGCCTGTTTCTTCTTGTCTTTCATTTTTTTTTAATCTAAAGACTGTGAATCCAAGGACTGCTATGCAATTATGCGTGGCCATAGTCAAATATGAAAAAGTCAATGCAGCGAATTTGTTCCTATAAGTGAGTATGGCAGAACATGTTGAATAATCTGTAGCTTTTGTTAATTTTTGGAAGCAAAAGGAAAAAATACAGATGAGTAAGAAATTGATATCTGTCATGAGGTGTAAAAAACTGTATTTCAAGAAATTTACTGACTAAAATAGCCTTTTATTCTTTCCAGGTAGTATGAGCTTGGAAAAACATTATTATGTCATTCAACAAGAGTCACAGACAAGTGGTTAGGGAAGAGAAGACAGTACAGTAAAGAACGAATCATACCACTAAAGAATAGAGGATGGTTCCCAGGGGCTGGGAGGGGTAATAGGGGAGTGGTGAGGCAGAGATGGGAATGGTTAATGCTTACCAAAAAAATAAAAGGAATGAATAAGACCTGGTGTTTGATAGCACAACAGGGAGACTATAGTCAATAATAATTTAATTGTACAATTTAAAATAACCTAAAGAATATAATTGGATTGTTTGTAAAACAAAGAATTAATGCTTGAAAGGCTGGATACCTAATTTTCTGTGCTGTGATTATTATGCATTGCAAGCCTGTCCCAAAATATCTCATCTACCTCATAAATATATACACCTACTATGTACCCACAACTTTTTTAACTTTAAAAAGAAATGAATCATGCTATTTGAGAGATAATACAAGAAATCAAATAGACTTTGGGTAAAACTAAAAGGTGACACATATACCTCCCAAGCCCTGTTCAGTAACCGTATGTCCATACTATATAAAAGGCTTTGAGTTTCTTGGGATACTGCCAACTATTTAGCTAATCTTCATCTTTAACCAACATCTTCTAAACACGTTTTGCCCTTGTATTTGTTTAAAGTTGTTTTTTTTTTTAAATTATAAATTTGTAAAGCATCTTTTGAAGATAGAATTATAAGAAACTAAGACAACTGACAGTGATCTATTTGGAAACACATTTGAATGTTGTATTAATAAACGGTTTCATGTAATGTGAAATGTATATGAAACTAGATTTTAGCAGTGTAGAAGTCCTATTACAGTCTCCTAACCAGAGACAAGGATCTCTGCTGCTCTGATAAGTTTATTTCCCAGATGTTATAGATTGGATATTTGCTCCTCTCAAAATTAATATGTTAAAACCTAATCCCCAATGTGATGGTATTTGCATTTGGGGCCTTTGGGGACTAATAGGGCAGAGTACTTATGAATGAGTTTAGTGCCCTTATAAAAGAAGCCCCAGAGGGCATCTTTGCGCCCTCTGCCATGTAAGGACGCAGTGAAAAGACAGACCTATTAATGAACAAAGAAGCATGCCCTCACCAGACACCAAGTCTGCCAGCACCTTGATTTTTGATTCCCCATCCTTCAGAACAGTGAGAAATAAATTTGTTGTTTATAAGCCATCTAGTCCATGGTACTTTGTTAAACCAGCTCAGACTAAGACACCACTTATCTTCCACAAAGATGGTAGGTATTCAAGAAGACAACACGTTCTGCAGGTTTCTGATTTTCCTTCCTAGGAAGGAGGTACCATACTACAGAATGGATATTGGTAAATGAATGTTTTCAGCAAAATATAACCATACTTTCTACTGTCATAGTAGCAAACGCAGCAGTTTCCACTTTAGTGGACAGAGAAAGAATAGCTTCAAGTCTTTTAAAATTTTTTGAAGTATTAGATCTGCAAGCTGAGATAATATAAGTCCACTCCAGCATGGTGATATAGTCATCAACACATTAAGTGGTGATTAGTTCTCAGACATGTCTGTGGATTTATACATGCTTCTTCAGAAAGTACTCTTGAACACTTAACACTGAGCAGTGAATATTAGAGCCAACAAGACACAAAAGTTCTTTTCTTCCACCAGAATGACAACTCATTTAAACTTGAAGTGAGAATTATGATTGAATATGCCCACGTTTTTCTCAGAACCAGAATGAATTCAAGGTAACAGTTTCAATATTGCAGCTTGCCTTTTCTGTTATTCCTCAGCAACCGTAATAAATTTCTAGTTTCTTGTTTCAATCATCATATTTAAAAGAAACAATTCTTTAGATACCACTCAATGAAATATAGACCCAGACTCAATAAATACGAATTAGAATAAAAACTCCTGTTAGTGTTTGTAGGTGTGATGAGTAGGATAAGCATTTCTTAGCAGACTCTTAAAAGTAGCTTAACTGACTTGTGTTGAAACTTTACTGATTTATCAAATTCCATAGGATACAATATTATTCTAACTATTTGCGTGCCATTATTGTGATCATAAATGGTCTAGAAAAATAATGACTGAAATGTAAAAATCAATATACAAATTTAAGGTATATTGCCATCATTATAATTTAGTTAGTTGCCAATCTTATGTGTTTACCTACGCAGTGAAGGATATAAAGTGGTAAAATAGCAAGTAAATTAAAATAACGTGGCAGAAAATGAAGTCAGTGTTCTTACTGTACCCTACTACGGAGTCTACCAATGCATGTGATAGTTTCATGTCAAAGGAATTTAGAAGCCAGTCCAGTTAAGTTCATTAATAAATTATAGTTGTCAAGTTCTGAGAGATATGCCGTAAAATAAATGACTTAAGATGACGTTTTACCTTTGAAGATTCTGGTATACTTCAAGAATTTCAACTGAAGTCTTAGCTTTCATAACTATTTTTTTAAATACTGAAATGATTTTCCTTCAGTTTTTAGCATGATCGGCATCCCTATTCACCATGATATATGGTCCCTTTTTAGTTGACAGCTGTCAGTCAGGCAAAAACACACATCCATCAATGGATATTTACATTTCAATCAGAGAATTAGACATTAGGATAATACTTTATAGGAATTAAATAACCGTTGTTCAGCCACTCCCCAAGTAAACCTTTCCTCAGTAAGATAGAAAAATCTGCCTGTTTCCCAAAATAGCTTTCAATGTATGTACATTAAAAAATATATGACACTGTATTACTTGTCAGTTTATGAGGAAACCCAGACTTCCACATTTTCACAAGCTTACTAATAAGCATTGTACTACACATTATGAAACAGATCAAGATAAATAAAATATTCTAAATGACCTAAAAGAATAATTAACCTTCAAGAATAAAAGTTGTTCACCAATAATAAGAAAAAGTATGCGGGAACATGGAAAATAAATTTTGGCTTGAGGGGTTTGGAAACCATTAGGAGGAGGTTATAAAAACAGAAGTTCACAATATACCAAAGGTATATTTTGGAAGCGGTGTCGTCAGGCGAAAGGAACCATATGAAAGGAAACAAAGTGGTGAGAAAATACAGATCATTTTTAGATAATATTTAATACCACTGTTGTATTAAGTGCAGGGAAAGTGAAGGGGATCACTGTGAGATGAACCTGGAAAGATAAATGGTTTGAATATGATATTGCAGGCAATAGAGGTTCATTAGGAGCAGAAAATGATTTATGACTTCTATATTTGGAGATATACCGAATTTGAGGTGATAGCGTGGTTTCAAGAGGAATATTCCCAGTGGTACAGGAAAAGCCACCCTGGAACAATGAATAGACTGAGCTGGTTGGGGGGGTGGGGGTAAAATAAATATTTCAGAATTACCCATACAGATGCTATATGCATTATTTTGGATTTATATTTTCAAAGAATTTCTGAAATGTGTATACCCATTAAATATAAGAATATAAAGAAATCAAGAAATTAAAAGACCAAATTGTTTAGGGAAGACATTTATTCAACGAAAAAAGAGAGCAGATTAGAATTTAGTGTTTTCCCAGAGCTACATTTTGGACCATATGCTAACTCTTCAGGCATTTGTCTGCTATAAAATCTACTCTCCCAAATTAATGTACATGAAAATACTTTATGGAATTTTATTTGGGGTTAAATTATATTTTACTATTTATGTAAATCATCTGACTTAAATTTTTAGAACTCTCATTAATTATAGCACATTATACAGTACTTTACCTCAAAATTAATCAATTTTTCATGTCTTTGGAAATTCACTAATTTTTCCCACAATAGTTTTTGCTAGTTACTATTTATTTTTCAAATATTCTTGACTCCACAGAAAACTCTTCACATACATCTTCTTTTTTGTATTCATTCTATAGAGTAAGAATGCTGCTTTTGCACATTACTGTGGCAGTAATGTTGGGAACACTGATATTTTAATGCTGTTCTTTTTACAATATTGGTAAAGTTTTATGCTCATGCCATAGTTAACTACTGATCAACACTTGCTTTTTATTGTTGTTGTTAATATTCTAATCTCCTTATCACCTATAGAGAGAGCTTAAGCATCCTGGGGTAACATTGTTTGGTAAGAAGGTGTTGAAGTAACTCTATATTTTTCAAATAAATATTCTTATTAAAGAATAACATTCTTTCTCAATATGAGTCCCCTATAAAATAGAAACAATATGCTAATCCAGTGTAGTGCAAAAGCAATACAAAAGCAGCAAAAGTCAATGAGACAGAGAAATGAGGTAGGTGAGGAAGAAAGCACAGGCAGGTAACAGAGTGCCAAGTTGCCAGCTGCATCTCCAGAAGACATGCAGAGCTGTTTGATCATGCAGGCAGCTCCAGAGATGCACTGTGGAGTTATTCTGGTGGTCAGGTCTTCTATATACTTAGTTGTATCTGATTGTTCTATTAGTTACAAGTTAAGGTGTATGGAAATCTTAGAAGATAATTGTAGATTTGTGCATTTCTCTTTTTAGTTCTGTCAGTGCTGCCTTTATTATATCCAAAGCCATGCTACTAGTTATGTACAAATTTAGAACTGTTATATATTCCCGGATGATTAATTCTTATTATGAAACATCTCCCTAATTCTAATCACATTCCTTGCCTGAAAATATTGACCTCATCTTGCTGGGCTGGTTTTTTTTTTCTCCTGAATGTTAGACTGCAAATCCTTGCTGGTACAGTATATCTCAATGTCCTCAAGAAAATTTCAATTAAAAAAAAATTTTGTCCATTTTTTCTATTTGTTCTCAACAGGAGCTTCGATTTAAAACAACTTAGTCTGCTATTTCTAGAAATGGAATATGTCAAATGTACCCGCTCCTTACCTCACCAAAGTTGAAAGAAACCAACTTCAAAAAATTATTTAACTTCAGTGCTTTCAGGGAAAAAACCCAACACAGACTGAATAAGACTTTTAGACTTTTCAGAGTTATAAAGCAAACAAAGAATTCCAAAATATAACTTTCAAAATCTAACCAACATAATTCAATTAATTTCTTAAGATTTTATATTTGAATGTTACTTGGCTAAAAATTCTTAGATCTTGGTTCTACAATATTTTTCAGGTTTTTCATCCCTTGAAAAAAGAAAAATGAGTCAGATTCACTGTAAATGGTTAGACCTTTTCTTACCAATGCTTTCTGATGCATTACACTTGGAGGAAGAAGATGTAAATCTTTTCTTAAATGAACATTACAATCTAATTGGATATTTGTTAGAATTTTGTTTCATCAGATATTTGAGAAAATAAATGAAAATTCCTTTAATGTGTAGCAAATATCAAGGAAAAAAATATAGACTGCCATATACACTTGAGAATATAATTCTCACAATCTCAAGAGTTAGCTCACATTGCTCAAATTTTATTAAAGTACTAAAATGAATCCACGAGGTCAGAGAGGTAAAATGTAAGTTTCTGGACAATTAAACCCTATACCTCCTCAATGGATCACTATTAGAGAAACACCTATGCTAAACAGTGGGGCTGCATCACTGCGAAATGGTGTGTTTAAGTACTCCCTCATTTTCTAGGACTAAAATCTAGCAATAGAAGTAAAGCATTTGACACAGGTATTTCTCATGGTCTAGAATATTACTACAATTTTGGGCCTTTCATTACAATTTGAACACAGATTACAAACACAGTATTATACAGTTATCTGCATGAAAAACAATTTAGAAGTTTCATTATTAAATGCAAAAATAGAAATTTAAGTATTTTTGTGTTTAAAATATTAGAAGCATTTTTGTAGTAATAGAGCTTAAAATATAAAAAGCATCTAAGATATGTGCACACTAATGATTATACTTTTGTGACTGCATAGTGTCACAGAGGTGAAAAACTAATAAACAATTATCTAATAAAACCAATATACAGCCTAATAAAACACAACTATTTTCTTCCCTTACTTCTGTCATGAAAAATGTGTGAATACTTCTCAGTACTTACATTTCCCCAATATCAATGAATAATAAAAAACCTTATAGTTAAAAGATAAAATAAATAAAATAAAAATTAAGAACTATGTAAGGGATAACAAAATATTATGATTTAACCTTGGTTACATTAGAAAAAGCACTAAAGTGATGATCACTGCTTTAATAACATGCTGATCCTGGCTATTGCATGTGTTCTGTTAACACTACTAGAAGCAGGCAGAGACCCACAAATCCAGGCCCATAGTAAAACTCCAGAAAGACAAGCGAAGTATTGTGGTTCAGACACAGATATGCACACAAACACACAGGCAAAACAACATTGAGCCCATAGTGTCTAATGCTGAAGATCCAATATTGGTAGAGTAGTAAGGTTGTCTTTGATGGATAAAAATGGAAAAATATAAACTTCAACACAATTTCTCCAAATGACTCAAATTTAATGACAGAAATCATAATTATAGCCTTCAACCATGTGGCTTAGTTAATAAGATTGACCTACATAATGCAATTTTGAAATTAAAATCCTGAGGGTGTCAAACCCTTCAACATTCACAACACTGTCCACTTTCTTTCTATGGGGATTTGGGGGCAGGAGGGGTGTGGAGTTGCCAGAAATGGAGCTCTGAACAGGGAAGGAAAGAGAAAGCACAACAGAAGAATCAGGCAGCTGGTCAAACTTTCAAACAGTAATGTTAAGAACAAATAGATTATGCAGAAGAATAAACCAAAGGACTGATATTCTACATCAAATTTTTTTCTTCACATAGTAAGGCTGAGCAGACCAAAATAAACAGCCATAGAAGTTGGTCATTTTTACCTCACCATTCACCTATCCTAGCCTCATTCTCCTGTCTCATAGTACCTTTCTGAAGTATCTGATGTGCCTGGTATTGGATTTAGTAAGAGCTATCAATAGTATATGAAAAGTGGATAAAAGTATTCAAGTAATACAAACCTGCACTGTACCTCTTTACTGCAAAATATCCTATGCCACGTGCCCTTCCTTTTAACCAACTATTCTTTTACATTTTCCTACTGAGATATCAGCATGGAAAAACTAGTTTTAAAAAAAGTTATGTATTACCCAAAAATAGTATACAGTGGAATACAAACATTCACACTTCAACCCAAAGGGATGAAATTATTATTATATAATTTCAGAAACAGAAACATGTTGTTAAGGAGAGACTTTTGTGGCGTTTGCCTGGTCCATCAATGTATATAAGATTGGGACCAACACATAACCTCTTGGAGCTTATAGATCCACATTTCCTCTTCATTTTTTAAAGTTTTAAAATGTATGCATATTTGCGAATATCTTACTGAATTCCTGAAGAGTTGGTGATAAAAACCTTTTTGCTTTCTGCAAGATGCTATTTCTATCTCTAATTACTCATCCAAGAAAGAAACATCTGTTGTTGTTCATTACCATTTTCTTCTCATTTCCTTATAGCCTTTATGTATTTTGAAAGTATCTTGGATTATGTTGTTGTATTTTTCTAATATTTCTCATTGACATAAATAAGACTCAGAGACATTAAAAAGCCAATCTGAACTGAACCACAGAAAATTCAGACACGGAGCAGTGAGTTCACCCTCACCAATTTCTTCTCTTTTTCCTTTTTTTTTCCTCATGTCAATATTTATAATTCTGTTGCATTTTAAAAAATTTCTTCGCAGAAATTAAGCCTTAATATTGCAGATCAAAAATCAAGTTTCTCCTCTTACCTAGATATTTGGTAGACTTCTTACCTTTTGTCATAAATTATTTGATTTTCATTCTTGAGAGAAGAAGTAGGATTTTCTCCTCTTACTAATGGCTACATTATTAAGATTTTAATAATGCTATTGTTGGGAAAGATACATACTACAGGATCAATAAAAATATTACTTTTAATTTTATCAAAATATGATAAAAGGCCAATTCCATAAGACACAGCATTAGAAGATATCTCAACTATTGTTTATTAGTTTTATCTTTATTTGCTTGAGTGGTTTATTTAGGCCCTAGATTAAATTATATAGATTATATATTAATACAGAGATTAAAATTCTCAAGCATTATTTTGATCTTCTTAGCTCATGATACCCTTTCTTTAAAGTTAACTTTATAAGATTGCCTTTCTTATCTTAGAACATGAAATCTCTTATGGCCTCCTAACTGTATCACTCATACAATTTATTAGCAAGTTAGCTCACAGTGTTCTGTTTTATTAGTTTTCTTTCATTGCATATATCCTGTAATTACTAAATCCTTGAGGAAAAAATCAAGTTCTGTTCCTTGGCAAGGTAAACATTTAGCACATTGTCATGCACACATTTATTCAAATAATGAGGTTGCTAAGGTGGGGTGGTGTGGAATCATTATAGCGGCCAAAGATCCCACCAAGAACTATAAAACCAATATTGAATACAAAAGTTATATTCTTAAAGGCATCAGAATGCTGCAGAAGAAATAATAACTAGAGACATTAAGTTATGAAGGGGGTTGAACTTCTCAGAGGTAAGTTGTGAGTCTACAACCACTTTTACCCGTAGGGCCTTTGTGAATTCTGGGTAAGGGCTAGAGGCTACACATCTGGACTTGGCACAAACAGAGGGCTACTGCTAGAGAAGAGCAATACCAGCAAAAGTTTTGGCAGCGATATGAAGAAGTGACAAAATTCAAGATTGAAGGACCTGAAACAAAGACTGTTTCCTCTCAAAACACTTGTTTTCCAAATCCTGAGACTACAATGCTGAAGACTAAAGGGCTAAGCCAAAAAAGGCCTTAAAAACAGAACATCCCACTGTATTAGTCCATTTTCACACTGCTATAAAGAAATACCCAAGACTGGGTAATTTATAAAGGAAAGAGGTTTAATTGACTCAATTCTGGATGGCTGGGGAGGCCTCAGGAAACTTATAATCATGGTGGAAAGGGAAAAGCAGGCACCTTTTTCACAAGGCTAGAGAAGGGAGTGAAGAAGAAACTTGCCAAACATTTTTAAAACCATGAGATCTCATGAAAACTCACTCACTGTCATAAGAACATCATGGGAGAAACTGTCCCCATGATCCAATCACCTACCAGGTTCCTCCCCCAACAACTAGGAATTATAATTATGTGGGAGATCAGTCAGAGTGGCAGAATAAATTATAGGAATAGAAAGAAGCAAATCTTGGAAGGCCAGGGGGGTTTGCATAGCTTTAGATAGTTTGGCTGAAGACAGCCAGATTTTTCTTTCAGGAGCCAGAGAGCTTAGGGCACAGATACAAAAGAATGTAGAGTAGTTTATCTAAATAGCTTTTTTATTTAGGTGGTCCTAAGACCAACCGTTGATCATTCACAGGCAGGATGGCTCTCTCCAGGAGAGAGTGCCCAGGTTAATTACCTACAGGTGTGCTGACTCAACGTCTTTGTCAATTAAATCTGTACTAAATAAATGTGAGCATTGCCAGCTTAGAGGAGCTGCAAACTCTTCAGCCCCTAGTGCCATCAGCCCCTGGCCTGCTTTTTCACTGAATAACCGTGTCTGAGTACATGTCTCATCCGTCGTGCAGCTGGAGTCTGCAGGACAGACCCCCGCATAATTCAAGATGAGATTTGGGTGGGGATACAAAGTCAAACTATATCACCCATCATCTAGTAGTGCTGTAAAGGCAAAGATTCACATATGGGAGGAGTCCCTGTAACTATAAGGCTATAGTTAAAGGCTCTAGAAAAAGTGGCAAACTGTCATAATTTGCAGTTACAAGGGGCCTCAGGTAAAAGCCTCTGAAAAAGCATAGCAAAATTTGTTATATTTTCTTGGTACCGAAGGTGAACAGCCCTGCAAGCTCTCAAGTGAAAGCCTTAGAGGCTCATAGTCTAAAAATGGGTGAAAATTAGAGATAGGTTGAGCCTTATTAAACTTCAAGGCAGGCTCAGATTAGCTCAGTATCTAATTGGTAGTCCTCCCTGGCTCTATAAATGCAACGAAGAAAAGTCTTCTTTATGATAGAATAAAATACCACCTACATCCTATACAGATCTTTGTTCTTAGTGTACAGCAATCAAAAATATTAGCCAAACCATACAAAGAATAACCAAGAGAAAAAAATCAGACAAGAGAAGAAACCTATAGGATATCCATATATTTTAGCTATCAACAATTAATGTTTAAAATAGCTATAGTAAATTTATTAAATTACAGGTATATATGTAATATATAATACATATTTCATGTTACATATATTATGTATGTAATATATAATATATGTGTACATATATGTAATATGAAATATACATCTTACATATCACATATATATCTGTAATTTAACATACTATATATTAACCTATATAACATATGTAATATATATTTCATATTACATATGTAATATGTAATAAATTCATTAAATTACACACACACACACACACACATATATATATATATAGAGAGAGAGATGGTAAATTTTACTAGAGAACCAAATGGACAGCTTAGTGCTAAAAGAAATTAGTAACTGAATGGATAGATATAAAGAGAAGATTGGCTATAGCAGCAGAAGAGAAGATCAGCCAAATGCTCAAAGCAAAATGTAGAGAGATAAAAGGTAAAGAGATAAAAGGGAGAAAAAATTATAAGAAACACATCAGCCATAGTTAAAATGTATAAATATGTAGCATATAGTGATTTGAAGTCACAGATTGAGGAGAGAATAAGACAAAAGCAATATTTAAAGTGATAATAGTTGGAAATGTTCCAAAACTGATGAGCAATATCAATGCACAAATTTAAAAGTTCTGCAATCCCAAGCTAGATGCATATAAAGAAGACCACACTTAAGTAAATTATAAAATTTTGAAAATCAAATACAAAGTGTTCAAAATATCAAGAAATAAGATAAAGCAGCAACAATGAAAATGACATCTAACTTCTTATGAGAAATTATGGAACCGAGAAGACAATGAAATAACATCTTTAAAGTACTGAAAAAACCAAGATGCCAAAAAAGATTTCTATGCACACAGAAAATATACTACATCAGCAATAAAAAATAAGCATTTTTAGACAAAAACTAAGAGCATTCATTACTATACAACTTGCATTTAAAATATACTAAGGGTCCTTAGGCAGAAGAAAGATATCAAAGGGGAAAACATTAAAAATTTAAAAATTAAGAAAGTATACTTAGAAGGCTAAACATGAGGGTAAATCTAAAGGAATACTGTATATACAAAATAATAATGACATAGGATTTTAAAATATGTCTAAAATTAAACATGACAAGACAATAATACAAATGTTAGGAAGTAAATTAATTGAAGATGAACTTGACTCTTTAAAACTTTTAAAATTAAGGTTCAACACACATACCTGACATTTTTTTTTTTTTTTTGAGACAGTCTTGCTCTGTCACCCAGGCTGGAGTGCAATGGTGTGATCTCAGCTCACTGCAACCTCTGCCACCTGGGTTCAAGTGATTCTCCTGCCTCAGCCTCCTGAGTAGCTGGGATTACAGGCGCCCACCACTGCACCCGGCTAATTTTTGTATTTTTAGTAGAGATGGGGTTTCACCATGTTGCCCAGTCTGGTTTCGAACTCCTGACCTCAGGTGATACACCCACCTCAGCCTCCCAAAGTGCTGGGATTACAGGCATGAGCCACTGTGCCTGGCCACCTGAGTCTTAAAGTTTAATAAATATTTATATGTGTATATGCTCATATAATCACAACTGAAACAGAAATTTCCAACATGACAGAATGTTCCCTTGTGTCTCTCCCTTGTTCAGACTTCTGTCACTATAAATTAGTTTACCTATTCTGGAATTTCATATGAATTTCACATTCATTTCATATGAATGTAGGTGCTCGTCTCTGATAATCATCCATATTGTTTGCAACAGTTCATTTTTATAAAATAGGAAGTATTTCATTGTATGAATGTTCTATAATTTATTTATATATTCTCCCGTTGATGAACATATGGTTGCTCCTAGCTGGGAGCTAGCATAAATAAAGCTACTTTAAACATTTTGTCTTTTGATGAACAGATGCCCTCATTTCTGTGATGTATAAAATAAGAGTAAAATTGTTGGATTAGAGGCAGATATAAATATAGCTTTAGTAAATATAGCCAAGGAGTTTCCAAAGTTGTTGTATCAATTTATGTTACTATCAGCAATATAGCTCCAGTTGTCTCATGTCTTCACTAAAACATGATACTGTCACAGTGTCTTCAATTTTTTCTACTTTTGTTGGTATGTAGTGGTATCTCATAATGGTCTCAATTTCATTTTCTTCTTGAATAACAACATTGAGCATCTTTTGTTAGGTTTATTGGTCATTAGAATAGCTTGTTAAGTGCCTGTTTAAGATGTTGCCCAAGTTTTGTTTAGGAAGTCTGTCTTCCTCTCATTGATTTACAGGACTTAGATAATCTTCATAAGGATCCTTAATGGAATATATGTATTATAATTATTTTCACCCAGGCTACAGCTTGGCAAATAGTACTCCTCTGGGAATTTGGCCACTATAACAAATGACACTGTTTTCTACCACTAGGTTAAATGGGATATGAGAGTCTAATTCAAAGAAATAGAAAAATAATGTATTGCTTTGTTCATTCTATTGTTATAAGTAAAGTGTATACTTACTGCAAATGGATGTAGTGGACATTTACTCATTTATTTAATATAGGATGTTAAATGCTGACAGAGACCAGTTAAGTAATATATAAAGAAGAAATGGACCAAATGACAGGGAGAAAACTGTCTCAGATTTAGATACACAACTGTGGGCAATGAAGACACTGATAAAACAAAGAATACAAGCCCCATTTAATTTGAGCAATCACTAATGCAATTTACCCAGTTATTGTGAAGTCATAGTTGCCCAATTTTGTTTTTCTGTAGAATCTAGCTATTTAGAATATTTTACCAAGACTGTGTTTTTAACATAAAACCCATGAGCCACAAGTTTACAATCCCTGATTTTATATTGAGTAACAATTAAAACTCACCATGGCAGGAAAAATAATGGCCACCCCAAGGATGTTCACTCCCAGTCCCCAGAATCTGTGAATATGTTTTGTTACATGGCAAGAGGAGTTAAGGTTCCAGATGAAAATAAGGTTGCTAATCAACTTGCCTTAAAATAAAAAAGGTTATCTTAGATAATCCCGGTGGGCCCAATGTAATCACAAGGGTCTTTGAATGGAAAAAGTTTAGTCAGAAGAGTCAATGTGCGATGTGATAAAAGACTCAACCAGACATTGCTGATTTTGAAGATAGAAGGGGACATCAGTCAAAGAATGTGGGCACCCTTTATAAAGCTCCCAAATTCAGGAAAATGGATTCCTCCCTGGAGCCTGCAGAAAGGAAAGTAGCTCTCTCTATACCTTAATTTCAGCTCAGTGAGACCTGGATTGACTTTTGGCCTCCAGCATGATAAGATAACCAATCTGCATTGTTTTAAGTCACTAACTTTGTGTTAACCTGCCACAGTGGCACTAGAATACCCCACCTAAAAGATTTAAACTTATTTCAAGATCCACTAGGAATTATCCTAATTTAAGATTGTATTAGTCCATTTTCACACTGCTGATAAAGATATACCCGAGACCAGGAAGAAAAAGAGGTTTAATGGACTTACAGTTTCACATGGCTGGGGAGGCCTAACGATAATGGTGGAAGGCAAGGAAGAGCAAGTCACATCTTACGTGGATGGCAGCAAGCAAACAGAGAGCTGTGCAGAAAAACTCCTGTTTTAAAAACCATCAGACCTCGTGAGAACCATTCACTATTACCAGAATAGCACGGGAAAGACTCATCCCCATGATTCAATCATCTCCCACCAGGTCCCTCCCACAACACAATATGTGGGAATTATGGGAGCTATGAGATGAGATTTGGGTGGGGACACAGAACTAAACCGTATGAAAGATAATTTTGCATAAAGGTAAGATTTACATAAAGGTAAGATTTATGTTACCTTTGGTATATTACATAAAGGTAAGATTTCTCATTTGACTTACTGTAGGAGTACAGGTATCACTTTTTTGATACAATAATATATATATAATGAAACTCTTGATCATGTTAAAGGTTTACTATGGATTGCTGGAACTGATAAAGTTCACATCAGACAAGTTGATCAAACATATTTCAACTTATTTTCACTATTATCTCTAACTTTAATTATCAAAGCAGCCAACAGATAACCATTAATGCATTCTAAAATATTTTGTTACACTGTTCCTCTTTTCTAAAACTAAAGGAGTAGGGCTTTCTTCACCTAAAAGTTAGAATATTAATAGTTAGAATGTAAATTAGTTCAAGTATTGTGGAAGACAGTATGGCAATTCCTCAAGGATCTAGAACCAGAAACACCATTTGATCCAGCAATCCCATTACTGGGTATATACCCAAAGGATTATAAATCATTCTACTATGAAGAGACATGCACACATATATTTATTGCAACACTATTCACAATAGCAAAGACTAGGAACCAACCCAAATGTCCGTCAATGAAATACTGGATAAAGAAAATGTGGTACATATACATCATGGAATACTATGCGGCCATAAAAAAGGGAAGAGTTCATGTCCTTTTCAGGGACACGGATGAAGCTGGAAACCATCATTCTCAGCAAGCTAACACAGCAACAGAAAATGAAACACTGCATGTTCTCCCTCATAAGTGGGAGTTGAGCAATGAGAACACATGGACACAGAGAGGGGAACATCACACACCAGAGCCTGTCAGGGGGTGGTGGGAAAGGGGAGGGAGAGCATTATGACAAATACCTAATGCATGTGGGGCTTAAAACCTAGATGTTGGGTGCAGCAAACCACCATGGGACATGTATACCTATGTAACAAACCTACACATTCAGCACATGTACTCAAGATCTTAAAGTAAAATTGAAAAAAAAATTCATTTCAATTAATCAGATTATTCAATATCTAATTACAAATCCCATAGATAATGCCAATTATAAATATTTAAATATTTAATTCATTTAAATAATTCATTTAAAAATTTATATGCTTATTTTAAAATATATATGATTTAACAAAATGATTTACCAAATTATCAGTATTATCCAAATGAAACCTAAAAGCTTAGTTTTTGTAATTTTAAACAATGATTATGATAAATAACAAAAATCTATTTAATGGCCGGATTTCAATCCATTTAAAAATATTAAATTATGAAAATCAACGTCACATCTATCCAGAATCAGCATTGAACTCTGATTTAAGAAACAAATCAGACAAAATATTGTTATAGAAATATTTACATTTTATAAACTTTAAATTTTTTATTTTTAATTTTTGTGGGCATATAGTAGGTATATATATTTAGAGGTACATGAGATACTTTGATACAGGCATGCAATACATAATAACCACATCATGGAAAATAGGGTACACATCTCTTCAATATTTTCAATATTCAATGACACAATATCCTTTGCGTTGCAAATAATCCAACTAAACTTTTACGTATTTTTAAATGTATAATTAAATCATTATTGACTATAGTCACCCTGTTGCACTATCAAATACTAGGTCTTATCCATTCTTTCTAACTTTTTTTGGACCCATTAATTATCCTCACTTCACCCTCTACAACCCCACTCCCTTTTCCGGCCTCTGATACCCATTCTTCTAATCTCCGTGAGTTCAATTTTTTAAATTTCAAGCTCCCACATATAAGCGAGAATATGCAAAGTTTTTGTTTCTATACCCTGCTTATTTCACTGAACATAATGACCTCCAGCCCCATCCATGTTGTTGCAAATGACAGCATCTCATTCGTTTTAATGGTTGAATACTACTCCATTGTGTATATGCAACACATTTTCCTTATGCATTTGTCTGTTGATAGACATTTAGGTTGCTTCCAAATCTTGGCCATTGTGAATGGTGTTGCAACAAACATGGGAGTGCAAACATGTCTTCAATTTCCTCAATTCCTTTATTTTGGGTATATGCCTAGCAGTGGGACTGCTGGGTCATATGGTAGCTCTATTTTTAGTTTTTTGAGGAACTTCCAAATTTCTTCATAGTCATTGCACTGCTTTACATTTCCACCAACGGTGAAGGAGGGGGGTTCCCTTATCCCCACATCGTCTCTAGCATTTGTTATGCCTGTCTTTTGGATAAAATCCATTTTAACTGGAGTGAGATGATATATCATTGTAGTTTTGTTTTGCATTTCTCTGATGATGTTGGGCACCTTTTCACATGCCTGTTCACCATTCATATGTCTTATTTTGATAAATGTCTATGCAAATCTTTGGCCCATTTTTAAATCAGATCATTTGTTTTTTTTCTATAGAGCCGTTTGAACTGCTTCTGTATTCTGGTTATTAATCCCTTGTCATGTGGATAGTTTGCAAATATGTTCTTCCATTCTGTGAGTTGTCTCTTCACTTTGTCGATTGTTTCCTTTAATGTCTAGAAGGTTTCTTACTTGACATGATCACATTTGTTCATTTATGCTTTGGTTGCTGGTGCTTTGGAGGTATTACTAAAGAAATTTTTGCTAAGTCCAACGTCCTGGAGAGTTCCCCCAGTATTTTCTTTCTGTAGTTTCATTCTTTGAGGTCTTAGATTTAAGTCTACAATCCATTTTGATTTGATTTTCTATATGGTGAGAGATAGGGGTCTAGTTTCTTCTGCATATGGATATTCAGTTTTCCCAGCATCATTTATTAAAGTCTGTTTTTTTCCCAATGAATGTTCTTTGCACCTTTATTGAAGATGAGTTCATTGTAGATGTATGAATTTATTTCTGGATTCTATATTCTGTTCCACTGGTCTATGTGTCTGTCTTTATGCTAGTACCATAATTGCTGTATTTACTATATATCTTCAGTACAGTTTGAAGTCAGGTAACATGATAACTCCAGTTTTGTTCTTTTTCTCAGGATTGCTTTGGCTATTCTTGGGTCTTTTGTGGTTCCATATAACATTTAGGATAGCTTTTTCTATTTCTGTGAAGCACGTCATTGGTATTTTGATAGGGGTTGCATTGAATCTGCAGATTGCTTTGGGTAGTATGCATATTGTAACAACATTGACTCTTCCAATCCACGAACATGGAATATCTTTCCATTTTTTTGTGTGCTTCTCAATTTCTTGCATCAGTATTTTATGGTTTTCACTGTAGAGATCTTTCTTGTTTTGGTTAATTCCTGGGTATTTAATTTTATGTGTGGCTATTATAAATGCAATTACTTTCTTTTTTAGATTGTTTGCTGTTGGCATATACAAATGCTACTGAGTTTTGTATGTTGATTTTGTATTCTGCAAATTTACTGAATCTGTTGATCAATTCTGGCAGTTTTTTGGTGGAATCTAGGTTTTTCCAAATATAAGATTGTATCATCTGCTAACAAGGATAGTCTGATTTCCTCTTTTCCAATTTGGATGCTATTTCTTTCTTTCTCTTGACTGATTGCTCTAGCTAGGATTTCAAGTATTATGTTGAATAACAGTAACAGTGAACATACTTGTCATGTCCAGATCTTAGAGGAAAGGCTTTCAGTTTTTTCCCCATTCAGTATAATAGTAGCTGTGGGTCTGTGGTATATGGCTTTTATTGTGTTGAATTTCTTCTTTCTATATCCCATTTTTTGAGAGTTTTTATCATGAAGGGATGTTGAGTTTTAACAAATGCTTTTTCAGCATCAGTTGAAATGCCCATGTGGTTTTTGTCCTTCATTCTGTTGATATAATGTATTACATTGATTGATTTGCATATGTTCAACCATTCTTGCATTCCAGAAATAAATCCCACTTGGTCATGATAAGTTATCTTTTTAACATATTGTTGAATTCAGTTTGCTGGTATTTTGTTAGGATTTTTGCATCAATATTCATCAGGGATATTGGCCTGTAGTTTTTTTTTTTTTTCTTTTTTTTCTTTTTGGTGTGTGTTTGTCTGGTTTTTGTATTAGGGTAATACTGGTCTTGTAAAATGCATTTGGAAGTATTCCCTCCTGCTCTGTTTTTTCAAGATAGTTTCAGTGGGACTGGTGTTAATTCTTCTTAAAATATTTGGTAGAATTCAGCAGTGAAGCTTTCGGGTCTGTGCTCTTCTTTATTAACAGACTTTTTATTATGGCTTCAATCTCATCACTTATTGTTCTGTTCACCTTTTGAATTTCTTCATGGCTCAAACTTGGTAGGTTGTATGTGTTGGAATTTGTCCATTTCCTCTAGATTTTTCAATGTATTGGCATCTAGTTGCTCATAGTAGCTACTAATGATTCTTTGAATTTCTGTAGTATCAGATGTAATGTCTTCCTTTTCATCTCTGATTTATTTGGGTTTTCTTTTTTCCTTAGTCTGGCTAAAGGTTTCTTAATTTTGTTTATCTTTTAAAAACACCAACTTTTTGTTTCATTTGTGTTTTGTATTGTTTTTCATTTCAATTTCGTGTATTTGTGCTCTGTTATTTTTTTTCTACTAATTTTAAGATTGGTTTACTCTTGCTTTTTTAGTTCTTTAAGATGCATCATTAGGTTGCTTATTTGAAGTTTTTCTTTTTTATATGTAGTTGCTCTTAACTATAGATTTCCTGGCAAGTTCTGCCCTCATGTATCTTGTAGTTTTTAGCATGTTGTGTTTCCAGTATCATTTGTTTTCAATTTTCTTAAAATTGAAAAAAATGAAAAATTTCTTGAAAAATTGACTCACTGGACATTCAGGAGCATATTGCTTAATTTCCATGTATTTGTATAGCTTACAAAATTCCTTTTGTTATATTGATTTCTGGGCTTTATTTTCTTGTGGTCAGAGAAGATGCTAGATATTATTTCAATTTTTGAATGTTTTAAGACTTGTTTTGTGACCCATCATATGGTCTATCCTTGAGAATAATCCATGTGCTGAGACAAAGAATGTGTATTCTGCAGCCATTGTATGAAATGTTCTGTAAATATCTATTAGGTATATTGATTTTATAGTGCAGATTAAGCCTAATTTTTTGTTGACTTTCTGTCTGGAAGGTCTGTCCAATGCTGAAAATGTGTTGAAGTATCCAGATATTATTGTTTTGAGGTCTATTTGTCTCTTTACCTGTAGTAATATTTGCTTTATATATGTAGGTGCTCAAGTGTTGGATGCACATATATTTACAACTATCATATTCACTTGCTGAATTGACCTCTTTATCATTATATAATGACCTCCTTTGTCTCTTCCTAGAGTTTTTGTCTTGAAATCTATTTTGTCTGATATAATTACTCCTTCTCTTGTGTCCATCAGCATGGAATATCTTTTTCCATCCCTTTATTTTCAGTCTGTATGTATCTTTGTAGGTGAAGTGTGTGTCTTATAGGCAACAGATTATTGGTCTTATTTTAATCCATTCAGCCACTATTTTTATTGTCTTATCTTTTCTGTTTTTTATTGTTTTTAATTTATTTTTATTTGTCTTTTTACTGGAGAGTTTAGGCCATTTATATTCAATGTTATTATTGGCAAGTGAGAACTTCCTCCTGCCATTTTTTTTTCTGGCAGTTTTCTTGTCTTCACTTTCTTCTTGTCTTCCTTTTAGCGAAGGTTATATGCTCTGGTGGTATGATTTAATTTCTTTTTATTTTTTGTGTGTCTGTTGTATGTTTTTGATTAGAGGTCACCATGAGGCTTGCAAATTTTATAACTCATTATTTTAAGCTGATGAAAATTTGACATTGATTGTATAAACAAATTAACAAACAAGCAAAAAGAGCACTAACAAAAACTCTACACCCCATCGCTTCTTGGCCCTTTGGCTAAGATCAAGTGTAAAAACTTTACACCTTAACTTCATCC
Source organism: Pongo abelii (assembly GCF_028885655.2). Lineage (NCBI taxonomy): Eukaryota > Metazoa > Chordata > Mammalia > Primates > Hominidae > Pongo > Pongo abelii. The sequence goes on from NC_071996.2 coordinate 86,379,607, forward strand.
CCCAGACTACTTTTTAACTTTTTGTTGTTTCTCTTTATGTTTTATCCTACTCTCTATGTCCTGAAAAGTTGTTGTAGTTATTGGTTAATTATTCAGTATTTCCACATAAGAGTAGTTCAGACACCTCAATTACAGTGTTATAATATTCTGTGTTTTCCTGTGTGCTTACTCTTACCAGTGAATTTTGTACCTTCAGATGACTTCTTATTGCTCATTAACATTCTTTTCTTTCAGATTGAAGAACTCGCTTTAACATGTCTTGTAAGACAGGTCTGGTATTAATGAAATTCTTCAGCTTTTGTTTGTGTAGGAAAGTATTTTTCCTTCATGTTTGAAGGATATTTTGGCCAGATATACTAGTCAAGGGTAAAAGTTTTGTTTTTATTTTTCTCCTTCCTCACCTTCAATATGTCACACCACTCTCTCTTGGCCTGTAATGTTTCCACTGAAAAGTCTGCTGCCAGACATATTGAAGCCTCATTGTATGTTATTTGTTCTTTTCTCTTGCTGCTTTTAGAACCGTTTCTTTATTGTTGATATTTGGGAGTCTGATTATTAAATGGTTTGAGGTAGTCTTCTTTGGGTTAAATCTACTTGGTGGTCTATAACCTTTTTGTACTTGGAGTTGATACCTTTTTCTAGGTTTGGGAAGTTCTCTGTGATTATCCCTTTGAATAAACTTTCTACCACTGTATCTTTCTCTATCTCCTCTTTAAAACCAGTAACTCAGACTTGACCTTTCAATGCCATTTTCTAGGTCCTGCGGGTGCACTTAATTGTTTATTATTCCTTTCTGTCTCCTCCAAATGTGTATTTTCAAATAGCCTGTCTTCAAGCTCACAAATTCTTTTTTCTGATTCATCAATTCTGTTCTTAGGAAACTCACGCATTCTCTAGCATATCACTTTCATTTTTCAACTCTACAACTTCTGCTTTTTCATTAAATATTTGTTAAATTTATCCAATAGAATTATAAATTCCTTGTCTACGTTATCTTGAATTTCTTTGAATTTTCTCAAAACAGCAATTTTGAATTCTGTCTGACAGGTTACGTATCTCTATTTCTTCAGGATTGGCCTTGGTACCTTACTTATTATAGTTTATTTGGTGAGGCCATGCTTTTCTGCTGGTCTTGATATTTGTAGATGTTTGTCGTTGTCCAGGCATTGAAGAGTTAGGAATCTATTGTGGTCTTCATAATCTGGCCTTGTTTATGCCCATTCTTCTTGGGAAAGCTTTCCAGGAATTCAAGGGCCCCAATCCCAGTATCACTGTGGTTCTTACAGATTTGTTGATGTACCACCTTGGAGGTCTCATATAAAATCCAGAAGAATTATCTCAATTACCAGGCAGATACTCTTGTTCTCTTCCCTTACTTTCTCCCAAACGGTGTTTCTGTCTCTATCCTGAGCTGCCTGGAGCTGGGGGTACAGGGACAGAAGCTACCACCACTAGAAATGCCCTGGGTCAGACCTGATGCCAGCACAGCACTGAGTCTCATCCAAGGCCTGCTGTAACCACTACCTGGCTACCCTGTATGTAGGGCCTAGGGCTCTACAACAGCAGGTGGCAAAGCTAGTCACGCTTGTGTCCTTGCCCTGAAAATGATAAGTTCCTCCATTCCCTGGGCAGGTGCCAAGGTACTATATTGGAGCCAGCGATTGGAGTCAAACACCTTAGAAATCTACCTGGCACCCTATTCTACTGTGGCCAAGCTGGCATTCAAACCATAAGACAAAGTTTTTCTTACTTCCCTCTCCCCTTTCCACAGGTGGAGGAGCCTTTCCCCATGGCCACCACCACCGCCAACACACAGGGAGTTCTGCCAGGCCACCACCAATGTTCACTTAAGGCCCAAGTTATCTTCAGTCAGCTGTGGTGAATGCTGCCAGGGTTAGGGCTCTCCTTTCAGGACAGTGGGCTCCCCTCTGGCCCAGGGCAGGTCCAGATATGCTGTACAAGAACCTAGGCCTGGACTCAGGGATCTGAAGAGCCCACTTGGTCATCTATTTCACTGCAGCTGAGCTGGTATCTAAAGCCAGCATACCTCAGAGACTCACCCAAGACCCATTACATACAATCTAGGTATCACTGCTGGTTCTTCAGGACCCAAGAGCATTTTAGTCAGCAGGTGATTAATCTTGCCAAGACTGGGTCCTTGTCTTCAAGGCAGCATGTTTCCTTCTGGCCCAGGGTGTGTCTAGAAATGTCATCTAGAAACTAGGGCCTGAAGTGGGGGTCTCATGACTCTACCCAGTACTCTATCCTATTGTGCCTGTGCTAGTATCCAAGATGCAAGACAAACTCCCCTTTTCTCTTCTCTCTCCTTTCCCCAAGGAGAAAGATGTCACTTTTGTTGCTGTGAGCTGCACTGCCATGGGTTGGGGTAGAGGCGGCACAAGCACTCTCCCACCTGACCTGTCTGGGGTCTTACTGGGTCATGGTCTGCCCCATTCCACTGACTCTAATCCCAGTGAAGCATCAGAACTTGCCTAGTGATTGCATTCCTTGTGTCCTAGGCTACCTCTCAAGTTCATTTAGAACCCCAGAGCACTTTAGCCCACGGTGGCAAGGCTTGCCAGAACTCAAGTTCCAACTACTGGGATGGGCACTTCTCTGACTAGCATTGTTCCAAATGCTCCCTCCGTGAGTGAGCACTGGCTGAGTTCAGCATGGTTTTGCTTTCTACTGTGACACGGCAGCACTGAGTTCAATGCAATGCCCCCCATTCACTGTGCTCTCCCTTCCCCAAGTACACAGATTTTTCTCTCCCTACCACATAGCCACTGGTGAGGGAGGAGAAAGGGATGCCATCAGTGATTTAAAACTATCTCACATACCCTTTTCAGTGCCTCTTTCAGTTATGAGAAGTTAAAACCAGGTACTGTGATTGCTCACTTGATTTTTGGTTCTTATGGACACGCTATTTTGTTAATCTTGTTACAAGTTTGATGTTCCACAGGCCGGATAGGATGATCAGTGGAGCCTTCTATTCCACCATCTACCATCTTGCTGTACCCTCAAACATTCAACTTATATCAATGTACAAACTACGTTATTATAGTGGTGAAAAGACACTACAAAAAACCGTTGCTTCACATTGCATAAGACCAAAAATGGAATTCTATAATGGTAGGCTGGAGTATTTTCTTATAAGAAAATAGTCCCAGTAAATAGTGTCAGTTTTACTCAGCCAAACAAATTTTGGTCTCTTCTAGTTTGCTGAGTCACCTTATATACCTTATGTCTATAATTAACAACAAGCTTATAGTTTTCCTTCATACTCTATACTGTTTTTAATCAACTTCATCACATGAGTTCAGGAGAATGTATACTTTAACACTTAATATAAAACATTTGGGCTACCCTTGCCCTAAAATTTAAGACCTAGAAATTATAAAGCAGAAGTTTAAGGAACTCAGTTGCCAACATTTTTTTTGGGGCCCTTAGTAATTTTAAAAGTTTAATTTATTGCTTACATTTTAAACGTAGAGAAACTTTAAAAAAAAACAAAATGTTCAGATTTTTACTTTTGTTGGGAATAACAGAATTTCTAGGAACGAATCACATTCCTACCAAGTCTCCTTCTATGGGAACCCTTTAGTTCTCCAGTGTCCCCAGCATACCCGTGGAGCTTATGCTTGATTATATCTAAGTTACCTGCCCAGCCTCTGTAGGCTTTTGAGTTTATGACTCTTGACCTAGACCGCAAGGATGCAGTTACTTTCTCTGCACTCTATAGATTTTTTCTCTTCCTATCTTTATCTGTTTTGTGCTGCTATAACAGGATACCTGACAGGGTAATTTATAAAGAAAGTAACTGTATTTCTCACAGTTCTGGAGCCTGGAAAGTCCAAGATCAAAACACTGGCAGGTTCAGTGCTCTGATGAAGGTCCAGCCTCTGCTTCCAAGACGGTGCCCTGAAGCTAGGTCTTCCAGAGGGGAGGAATACTCTCTCCTCACATGGTAGAAGACAGAGAGGCAAAAAGGGTTAAACCCTCTCTCTCCTCAAGCCTTTATATAATGGCACCTAATTTCCTTCATGAGGCCAGAGGCCTCATGACTCAATTTCTTCCCAAAAGCCATCTCTCTCAATACTGTTGCACTGGGCATTAAATTTCAACATGCATTTTTGAGGGGACAACAACATTCAAACCATAGCATTACCAAACCCTCTCACTACCTGAACTTCCTTGGGCAGCTGCCCTCTTCCCTGTCACTGTGTCAGAATGTTTAGGGCAGGAGGACCTGAGACTGTAAAGCTAGAAAGAACAACCAACAATGAAATGAACAAAGATGAAGCAAATTGCCTGCCTGTACCTGACACTCCTTCATCACCAGTGTCCTTCTTGCTGTCAACCCAAAATAATTGTGGCAGATTTACACAAATACATTTTGTTTACTATAGCAAAGCCACTGTGTCAGACTCTTTAGGAATAATCCTAGGAGTAGTGTGAATTCAAGTGTAAGGGAATATTTGTTTTTCTGCCTGCAATGTTGCCCAAAATTCTTAGAATAGGAGACAAAGTCTTCCATTTGAGAATTCCAGATAGATATTTTTAAGTAATTACTGATAGAGTGATAATGCAATAGTTTGAATGAGTTTTATTTAAGATATAGTGATGAATTACATCTAATCTTTTATTTTTCTGTTTTAATATAATCAAATTGAGAAAGCGCTGGGTACAAGAAAGAGGTACATATATTTCATAGTCGAGGTAAAATACAAACAGGAAAAACTGGAGTCTTTGATGCCCTCTACCACTTTTCCTTTTAGCTAGCTCAGCTACTACTATTATTATTACTACTAATAGTCTATAATGACAATTATTCTTGTAATAACATTTATATTAACAATAGTAGTAAGAGGAACTACCAGTATTTGGGTACTCACTTTGTTTTAGGCAATGTGCTAAGTACTTCATATGTATTATCGCAGAACACCCTTAAAAAGTAAGTACTGTTATGATATCTATTTTAGGGTATAGGCATCTTGCCCATTGTTGCACAGCAAGTAGGATTGGGAACTGGTGTTCTACTACAGATCTGACTCAAATGTCCATGGTCTTAATCAGTGTAGGATAACTGGGACATTATTGCTATAAGATATATACTTCCTCCTTGCTTCAAGTGGTTATAACTTCGCCTCAGTGGCTTTCATCTGAAAGTACACCTTCAGAGCTCCCATATTGACTCATAAATATGACAGCACTTTTCTCATTCACCTATTATTGGCTAAATTTCAGATACAAGTTGAGAGTGGGAAAGGAAGAATTGGTGAAGAAAAGCACTTGTGAGTACTCTAGTTTAGGTGTAGCAATCCTACCCATGAATCTGTGCTTTACAAGCACATTGCTCTTTATTTTCAACACTTCACTTCAAACTGGTGGTGGAGGATGCCAAAGGCCTTTCAGCTGGAAACCTCCTAGTTAAACGTTGAACCTTTAATGGATCATTAAGGTTTTGTTCCTATGAGGAGAAGTTCCTATGGATCATCAAGTGGGAGATTAATGACCTGTCAATGTTTTTCTAATGCAGGGAAGACATTTTATAAATGCTAAATAGAAGGATCCAGTTGCTTAATTTACCCAGCATATTTTCTCTTTGTGCCATTTTTAATCCTGCACAGTTGGGGATACTTGGCTCTCTAAAAAAATTCCTTATCTTTGAGATAAAAGGTGTTCCTATTGTTCACACAGACCTTAGGCAGTATGAAAAGTAAAACATAATGGCAGGATACACAGTGATACATTGTTGTACCTTATCAAAATAAAGAGAGAATTTAATATCATTTTCCTTGTCTCATCTCTAAACTCAGGAATATTTGCTCGTGGTATGAAAGAAGTTATACCCAGCAGTTTTACTCAAATAAACCCACTATATGAATGCAAGTTCAAAATAGAAATCAGGTAGAAATGCTGTTACAGAGTTGATCTCTGACCTTTCCTGATCTGGGCCACTTTCTTAATTCCTTTCCTTCTTTATGGCCATTTAAATGAGACCTGAGTGATTCTGATATATCTATCTTGGTTATAGCTAAAGAAAGCAGTAAAAGAGACAAAGTTTTATTAACAGCTCATCAGCTCACCTACCCTAAATCTAGGCAGAAATAAGTTCAAGAAGCTAGATTTCTGTAGAATTCCTGCTATGTCTTTTATGCATACTATGTTCACCCGAAAGACGCCAACATTGTTCAGGTAGCCCATTCAGCACTGAAAGGGTTAAGAACAGGAAAACAGACTCCATTTCTGCTGGATATGTATCTTGAAATTAACAGGAAAAGAGGACCTGGAATTTACATCTTTGTGACTGGTGTAAGTTGAATAAATAGATTTTCAGTAAACATGATGTAAGCACTTTGTTCTTTTCCTATGAATAATACAGCAACCCCAAGTTTTCCCAAGCTTCTCTGGGTCTTTGGATATTAATGAGAACAATTCCCTGGCTGGTTGACTGTTCCTGACCAAGGCATCCAGAAAACCACCAATTCTCTTCTGTAATATTCTGAGGACATCCAGAGGAGGTTTCACAGATGTACACCATCAATCCCAGTTTCAATTCCAACCTTCCCACGAAAGCAAGAACACCAAGCCTGTTGGGATGCTGCCTGTTCCATTGCATATCACATCCATTGCTAATGTGTCTGTTCATCTGTGTACCACTTTTGAAGTCCTTGAACCCTCACAGGCTTAAGCCATTCCAATTTCTGTGCATAACTTCTCTCTTTCTGTCAGATTGTCATCCCAGTATCTACAGTGCTGACCTCCAAAATTCTGCTACATTTCCTAATGAAAACTGTCTTGTCAGCTTGTGCTATAAAGGTAGGGCTCAAAAATTAGAGCTGGGGAAACAGATGCCTCGCTATTCTTCCCATTGTTCATTGCCATCAGTCCCTTGCCTTTTCCCCTGGATACTTAGACACAAATATCTTCCTAAAAAGTCCTCTTTGCAAAGGCAATATATTCCCACCAAAGACATCTAGGATCCAACTAGCACCTGTTAGATATGCTAAATATGTCTAAATACAAGCCCTCTTCTGCTTAATACCAGCTCAAATAGAGAGAGATATGATTGTCTTAATTGATTAAAGATACATCAATGCAGTCGTTATTTTACCATGCCACCTTCTTCTCACGCTTGAACCACACAACACTACTTAAAATTATCTATGTAAGTTCTTATTCAAATCACACCTCTTTCTTTACACTTTACCAAAACATTTTTTATATTGATTATAGTATCTCTATTATGTTACTTAACAATCTATTTTAGATTGCTTAAATATACATTAGAATGAGCCCCTAGTTACACTATTTGTATTGAATATTATTCATTTTTGTATTCTCGACGATGTCTAACACAGTACTCTACATTTTGTAAGCATTTAAAATCATTGTATTGAATGAATAATAAAATCAAATTCATTCACAAGACAAAATGACAATAAAACATACATTCCTCCTTTTGCTGGTTTCTGACAGGACTACCTATATATCTTTAATGTTACTGGAATTTATACAAAAGTAATTATAATTACCTAACTCTATATCTGCCTATGTCTCTATGTTATTGGTATGTGAATATTTAAATGAAGGGGTAAATGATTTCTCAAAGGCGGGGCAAAATTCTTCAAGATACTATTTTTGTTAGGAAAACCTACAAAAATAACACTGCAACGTCTAAATCACAGTTTCATTTAACAGCATGCTTTTATTTTTAATATAGTGAATTTTTGGCTCTTTATACATTGATAACATTGCTAATTATAAACCTATTTCTTATTATTCCCTTTATTCTGCGTTGTCTATTCTTACACATAATTTTTGTAGGATAAGACTCTGGTTCTTACTTGGTCTCTAGTTTGAATTCCTTTGTACTTTTGTTCATCCTACTCAACTAAACACAAATTTATAGGTGCATTATTAGGAGCAGAGTGATTTATTGAAAACTTTGTGTGACACAATATGATTAAGAAATTAACTGTAACTTATTTTCTTGACAGTAAGTTCTTTATCTTTTTTTTTTTTTTTTTTTTTTTGGTTGCAAAAGTACTTTAATATCTTAAATGCTCATATAATGGAAGATAACTCTTAAAAAGAGTGAGTTAACTTTTTATCTACTATAAAGGTATCTTAATATCTTTATACCTGAAGTGATATTTGTGGCAAATTGTTATATTTCAAAAGGAGAATGCTTTATAATTAAAGAAAAAAGAAACGTTATATTGTAGCCCTCCCTTATCTGCAGGAGACGTGTTCTAAGACCCGCAGTGGATGCCTGAACCTTGGATAGCATTGACCCAATTGCTGTCAATCAGAACACATTTCTGTTTATGATTTCCACACAGAAATTTAATGCCTTTTTCATCTTAACTAAGCACTTATCACACAAGTGGCTGTACTTTTTAGAGCTTAGAGTGCAACAAGAAGACTAACAGAAATTTCTTTTTTTTTTTTTAATTTATGAAGTATTTATTGATCATTCTTGGGTGTTTCTCGGAGAGGGGGATATGGGAGGGTCATAGGATAATAGTGGAGAGAAGGTCAGGAGATAAACACATGAATAAAGGTCTCTGGTTTTCCTAGGCAGAGGACCCTGCGGCCTTCTGCAGTGTTTCTGCCCCTGGGTACTTGAGATTAGGGAGTGGTGATGACTCTTAAAGAGCACGCTGCCTTCAAGCATCTGTTTAACAAAGCACATCTTGCACCGCCCTTAATCCATTTAACCCTGAGTTGACACAGCATATGTTTCAGAGAGCATGGGGCTGGGGGAAAGGCCATAGATCAACAGCATCCCAAGGCAGAAGAATTTCTCCTAGTCAGAACAAAATGGAGTCTCCTATGCCCACCTCTTTCTACACAGACACAGCAACAATCTGATCTCTCCTTCCTTTCCCCACACCTCCCCCCCTTCTCTTCAACAAAACCGCCATCGTCCTCATGGCCTGCTCCCGATGGTCGCTGTCTCTTCGGAGCTGTTGGGTACACCTCCCAGACAGGGCAGCCAGGCAGAGGCGCTCCTCACCTCCCAGACAGGGCGGCCGGGCAGAGGCGCTCCTCGCTTCCCAGACGGGGCCGCCCAGGCAGAGGCGCTCCTCACTTCCTCCCATACTGGGTGGCAGCCGGGCAGAGGCGCTCCTCACCTCCCAGACGGGGCGGCCGGGCAGAGGCGCTCCTCACTTCCCAGACCGGGCGGCCGGGCAGAGGCGCTCCTCACTTCCCAGACGGGGTGGCCGGGCAGAGACGCTCCTCACTTCCTCCCAGACGGGGTGGCGGCCAGGCAGAGGCGCTCCTCACCTCCCAGACAGGGCGGCCGGGCAGAGGCGCTCCTGACTTCCCAGACTGGGCGGCCGGGCAGAGGCGCTCCTCACCTCCTAGACGGGGTGGCCAGGCAGAGGCGCTCCTCACTTCCCAGACGGTGTGGCGGCTGGGCAGAGGCGCTCCTCCCTTCCCAGATGGGGCAGCCAGGCAGAGGCGCTCCTCACTTCCTCCCAGACGGGGTGGCGGCCAGGCAGAGGCGCTCCTCACTTCCCAGAGGGGGCGGCCGGGCAGAGGTGCTCCTCACTTCCTCCCAGATGGGGTGGCGGCCGGGCAGAGGCACTCCTCACCTCCCAGACGGGGCGGCCGGGCAGAGGTGCTCCTCTTCTCCCAGACGGGGCAGCCGGGCAGAGGTGCTCCTCACTTCCTCTCAGACGGGGTGACGGCCGGGCAGAGGCACTCCTCACCTCCCAGACGGGGCGGCCGGGCAGAGGCGCTCCTCACCTCCCAGACGGAGTGGTCAGGCAGAGGCGCTCCTCACTTCCCATATGGGGTGGCGGCCGGGCAGAGGCGCTCCTCACTTCCCAGATGGGGCAACCGGGCAGAGGCGCTCCTCACTTCCTCCCAGACGGGGTGGCGGCCAGGCAGAGGCACTCCTCACCTCCCAGACGGGGCGGCCGGGCAGAGGTGCTCCTCATCTCCCAGATGGGGCAGCCGGGCATAGGTGCTCCTCACTTCCTCCCAGACGGGGTGGCAGCCGGGCAGAGGCGCTCCTCACTTCCCAGACGGGGCGGCCGGGCAGAGGCGCTCCTCACTTCCCATACGGGGTGGCGGCCGGGCAGAGGCGCTCCTCACTTCCTCCCAGACGGGGTGGTGGCTAGGCAGAGGCGCTCCTCACTTGCCAGACGGGGTGGCCGGGCAGAGGCGCTCCTCACTTCCCAGACGGGGTGGCCGGGCAGAGGCACTCCTCACCTCCCAGACGGGGCGGCCGGGCAGAGGCGCTCCTCACTTCCCAGATGGGGCAGCAGGGCAGAGGCGCTCCTCACTTCCTCCCAGACGGGGTGGCGGCTGGGCAGAGGCGCTCCTCACTTCCCAGACGGGGGGCCGGGCAGAGGTGCTCCTCACTTCCTCCCAGACGGGGTGGCGGCCGGGCAGAGGCGCTCCTCACCTCCCAGACGGGGTGGCCGGGCAGAGGCGCTCCTCCCTTCCCAGCCGGAGTGGCCAGGCAGAGGCGCTCCTCACCTCCCAGAGTGGGCAGCCAGGCAGAGGCGCTCCTCACTTCCCAGAGTGGGCGGCCTGGCAGAGGCGCTCCTCACTTCCCATACGGGGTGGCAGCCGGGTAGAGGCGCTCCTCACTTCCCAGATGGGGCAGCTGGGCAGAGGTGCTCCTCACTTCCTCCCAGACGGGATGGCGGCCAGGCAGAGGCGCTCCTCACCTCCCAGACGGGGCGGCGGCCAGGCAGAGGCGCTCCTCACCTCCCAGACGGGGCGGCTGGGCAGAGGCGCTCCTCACCTCCCAGAAGGGGCGGCTGGGCAGAGGCGCTCCTCACTTCCCATATGGGGTGGTAGCCGGGCAGAGGCGCTCCTCACTTCCCAGATGGGGCAACCGGGCAGAGGCGCTCCTCACTTCCTCCCAGACGGGGTGGCGGCCAGGCAGAGGCGCTCCTCACTTCCCAGATGGGGCAACCGGGCAGAGGCGCTCCTCACTTCCTCCCAGACGGGGTGGCGGCCAGGCAGAGGCGCTCCTCACCTCCCAGACGGGGCGGCCGGGCAGAGGTGCTCCTCATCTCCCAGACGGGGCAGCCGGGCAGAGGCGCTCCTCATTTCCTCCCAGACGGGGTGGCAGCCGGGGTGGCAGCCGGGCAGAGGCGCTCCACACATCCCAGACGATGGGCGGCCAGGCAGAGGCGCTCCTCACTTCCCAGATAGGGCGGCCGGGCAGAGGGGCTCCTCACATCCCAGATGATGGGCGGCCAGGCAGAGATGCTCCTCACTTCCTAGACGGGGTGGCGGCGGGGCAGAGGCTGTAATCTTAGCACTTTAAGAGGCCAAGGCAGGAGGCTGGTAGGTGGAGGTTGCAGCGAGCCGAGATCACACCACTGCACTCCAGCCTGAGCACCATTGAGCATTGAGTTAGCCAGACTCCGTCTGCAATCCCAGCACCTCGGGAGGCCGAGGCAGGCAGATCACTCGAGGCCAGGAGCTGGAGACCAGCCCGGTCAACACGGTGAAACCCCGTCTCCACCAAAAACACAAAAACCATTCAGGCGTGGCGGCGCGCGCCTGCAATCCCAGGCACTCGGCAGGCCGAGGCAGGAGAGTCACAGGAGCCGGAGGCAGGGAGGTTGCAGCGAGCCGAGATCATGGCAGTACAGTCCAGCTTCGATAACAGCGGGAGACGGAAAAAAGAGGGAGAGGGAGACCGAAGAAAGGGGAGGGGGAGGGAGAGGGAGAGGGAGAGGGAGAGGGAGAGGGAGAGGGAGAGGGAGAGGGAGAAGTAAGTTCTTTATCAATAGTTGAGCATATTTACCTCTCCTTGCTAAGAAAAAAAGAGTTTTGAGCAAGAATATCTAATTGATGATTCCCATAGTTGAGTTTGTTAGCCACTGTCATGAAAACTTAGGCTTGAGACAAAATTAAGCAAAACTTTCTAGGTTGGGCCCTTAGGACAGGGGACTGGGGGTCAGACAGATGAAGTATGGTTCAATCCTCCAGACAACAACACAAGACCACAAAGATCATGAATACTCAGAAAAACAACACCACACACACACACAAAATAAAATGAAGCACAATGACTGACTAAAAATATAGATTTTTAAAATGCCTAACAAAGAATTCAAGTTAATCATCCCAAAGCTCAGGGATCTATAAGTGAACACAGAGAAACAATGAAATTAAATGAGGAAAACAATATATGCATAAGATGAAGAGTTCAACAGAGATAGAAACCATAAAAAATATTATTATTATTATTATTATTTTTTGAGGTGGAGTTTCACTCTTCTGCCCAGGCTAGAGTGAAGTGGTGTGATCTCGGCTCACTGCAATATTTACCACCCAGGTTCAAGTGATTCTCCTGCCTCAGTGTCCTGAGTAGCTGGGATTATAGTAGCCTGCCACCACGTCTGGCTGATTTTGCATTTTTAGTAGACACAACATGGTTTTGCCATGTTGGCCAGGCTGGCCCTTGAACTCTTGACCTCAAGTGATTGACCCACAATGGCCTCCCAAAGTGCTAGGATTACAGCCGTGAGCCACCGTGCCTGGCCAAAATAATTTTAAAGAAAATTCTGGAGCCAAAGAGCACAATGACGGAACTGTAAATTTTCATAGTTTCAACAGAATACATGATCAACCAGAAGAAATAATGAGTGAGCTCAAACACAGGTCATTTGAAATTACCCAGTCACAGAAACAAAATTAAAAAGATTTTAAAAGAGTGAAGAAAACTATGGGACTTATTAGATGTTATCAAGCAGATCAACATGGGCATTATGAGTATACCAAAAGGAACAGAGAAAGAAAAAGGGAAGAAAAGTTTATTTAATGAAATAGTGACACTAAACTTTCCAAATATGGAGAGGGAAATGAATATTAAGATCCATGAAGCCTGAAGAACTACAAATGCATCAAATAGGTTTACACAGAGACATGTAATAATCAAAGGAAACCTTCATCAAGACACATTGTAATCAAATTTTCAAAAGTGAAAGATAAAGATACAATTTTGAAAGCAGCAATGGAGAAGTGATTCCTTACAGATAATGGAACCCCATGAGATGTTCAGATTTCTCAGCAGAAACTTTATGGGCCAGGAAGAATGAGATGTTATATTAAAAAAGCTAAAAGGAAAAAAAAAAAAAACACAAAAAACTACCAACCAAAAATACTATACCTGGAAAGGCTGTTCTTCAGAAATGAGAGAAAGTCAAAGACTTTTTTAGATGAACAAAAGTTGTGGTAGTTATTACCATAACACCTGCCTTAAAAGAAAGGCTAAAGGGAATTCTTCAACTTGAAACAAAAGGATATTAACTAACAATAAAAAACATATAGAAGCATAGCATTCATTATAAAGGTAAGAATATAGCCAAATTCAGAATACTCTAATACTGTTATGGTGGTGGGTATCAATTTTAACTCTAGTGTAAAAGTTAAAGGACAAAAAATTTAAAATGACTATAGCTATAATACTTTGTTAATGGATACACTATATAAAAGATATAAATTGTAACCAAAAGATTACAAAAGACTGCAGGAGAGGAAGAAAGGAGCAGAAGAACTACCAAACCATCATGAAACAATGAACGAAATGGCAATAATAAATCTTTACCTAGTAATACTTATTTTAAATAATAGATTAAGTTCCACAATCAAAAGACAGAGTGGCTGAACTGATTTTGAAAAACCATATCCAACCATATGTTACTTATAAGAGACTCATTTAGCTTTAAGAACACATATAGGCTGAAAGTGAAGAAATGGAAAAAGATATTTCACATGAATGGCTATACTTATATCAGAATTTTGTAGTCCTAGTCAATACATAAGTCATTCAAATACTCTTATATTTTTAGTAATTTCTCCTTTTGGAATGTGGTTAAGATGATGAAAGAGTTAGTAAAGTTTTATTAATTTTTGTTAGTTTTTAGCTACATGTTTCAATGCTGGCTCTAAGTGTTAGGAATACAGATATCAAAATAAATACATTGTAGTTGTCCTGAAGCTTTCATTCTAATGAGGAATAGAATATAAATAACATATATTAAATGTAAAAAGTAAATTATTGTATGCTAGAATATAACAGCCATGAAATAAAAAGAAAGAACAAAGTAAGGCAAGGTGGGGATGGGGATGGCAGACTAATATTCAATAAAGGATCAGAGTAGATCTTACTGAAAAGTCAATAAAAAACCTTTTGAGTCCTACGACTCAAATAGTATTCAAATATTGGCAAACAGCACTAAAATAATTAATCTTTTTATCGTTTAAAATTATATTTTTATTATTTTAAACTTTTTTAAGTTTTTACTCCAATATCTTATATAGGATTTTTAAATAAATACATATCTATACAATTAAATTATACTTTATGATTGTTACAACACTATGTAATTATATATTGTATATTTACATCATAAAATAAAAATTCTACCAATGCAATCATAGTAACAAAATTGGAAGTTAATATAAAAAATAATTTCTATCTGTATAAAACAAAAAGTTCATATAAAAAGGAGACTAAAAATACTTTAATTCTGAAATGAAATAGGACATATTTTCAAATGAAGAACTATAAATGATTTATAGACAAAATATATAACACATAGGTACATTTAGAAATAATTTAAAGTTGCCAATTAAAATGTTTTTCTCAGAAAATTTGTAAATAATTTTTCAATATTCAATCTTTGAAAATATTTTGTTATACACCAATATATACTGCTATCAAAAATGCAAATTAGATACACTTTTTCCTGAATTCAATCTATGTATGACTTTTTAAAAATATTCATATATTGATTCATCATTTCCTTAGTATATATATTTTAGTATGCTAGAAAGTAGTACGAATAATTATTAGAAAGAAGAATTTCCAAACAACTTACCCAACAGTTACAGAATATATAACAGTATACTGATTTAATTTTTTAAAAAAATACATAATATAAAACCTACAGCATAACATAAAATGAAAAATCCAAGATGCCATATGTATAAATATATATAAAAATATAAATATTACAGCATGAATGTAAATATGTTTATGTGGAAACAGAGATGTGAAATATAGATGACTGTAGAATTCAGTTTCATCTATTTATGCCAAATATGAAATTTTATTGGGGTTCAGGTCTAATATGAATCTTACCTGAAGAGTTTTTATACAAGAGGGAGAAATACAGTGGTCAATCACAAGCAAGTGCTCAGCATCCACTTTACAAAACAACTCCTCTTCTGTATTTCATGTTATATATATAGTAATTCTTGTGACTTTAGAACAACTTTTAATTAGCCCTCCAAAGAAATTTACCTACTTGTATCAGTGATTATATTGAAGATCTAAAATAAAGATCAATGTTATCTATAAAGTAAACATTATACACATATTAAGGAAGGAGTGGTCTAATTCAGCAGAACTTCAACTCTGTTACTAGCATGATTCTACTACATGAATAATTGTTTCTTTAGATACATATCCCCCCATACACACACACAGATTTAGAAGTGTTTCTATGAGGGCCCCAGACAGTGTTACAAAACATCAAATTAGAGATAAAATTTTTGTGAAAACCCAAAAAGCTATTAATTTGTGAATAATACATCTAGAAAAAATACAACTTAATTTGAAAATGTAATTTATTGGAAAACAAGCCTATATAGAATAAAGTCACCAGTGCAAGTAAGAGTGAAAAAACTTATGAAGCACTTATATTTTTATAATGTAAATTAACAGGGACATGCCTTTAATATGTAGAGATGGAAGAGCTTATTCCTGAGTTAAAAAGACGAATGAAGAGGGATTGTGGGTTGGGACAAGCAGACAATTATCAGAAAACATGTTCATTAACCTAAAGTACATGATCTGTACATCACCATCATTATCATTTACTATTAGTTATCATAGCTTTGGTTTTACAGATCTGAGGGAATTTACAGCTGATGTTACTATGCAGAGTTTATTTTGGCTTCAGAATTAATTTTAGACCCTCCATAAATTACATTTGTTCTATGCTTGTAGATTCAAAAAAGGTCTGAAAGGATCTATTAAACCACTGGATTATATAGTAGAAATTATGTGCTTAAACTACAGCTTTTGTGAGAGTTACACTGACACATGAAAATGATAATATTAGTTTTTTTGATATCCTAATAAACCCCATTCACCATGAAGTGATTCTCCATTAGAAAGCTTTTTTTCAATTGCTATTTTTCTAAAAGATTTTATAAATCTTTTCATAAAATAAAATCACTGGAATTTCTCCTTCCCTTTGTACAGTTTTGTATAGAATAAAAAAACAGGCATAGGCCAAGTAAAATTTCTGGCATTATGGGGTAAAATTTACCCAAAACAACGACCAAAAGGAGGGAGGTAATGTTTTGAGAAACAGAGCCAATGTCAGTAACAGGAAAAATCCTATCCAAATACAAGCAAAGAAAATGACAGGCCAATATCTCTGTGAACATAAATGCAAAAATTCTCAACAAAATACTAGCAAACCAAATCCAACAACTCATCAAAAAGATAATATTCTATGATTATGATCAAGTAGGTTTTATTCCAGGGATGCAAGAATGGTTCCACACATGCAAATCAATAAATGTGATTCACTACATAAACAGAATTGAGAAACAAAACCTATATAATCATCTCAATTGATGGAGAAAAGGCATTCAATAAAATCTAGCATCCCTTCATGATAAAACCCCCAATGAACTAGAAATTGGAGGAAAATACCTCAGAATAATAGAAGTCATATATGACAGACTCACAGCCAATATCATGCTGAAGGAATAAAAGTGGAAAGCATTCTCCCTAAGAACAAAGAGACAAGACCTACTTTTACCACTCCTATTCAACATAGTTCTGGAAGTTCTAGCCAAAGCAATTAAGCAAGCGAAAGAAATAAAGGCATCCAAATTGGAAGAGAGGAAGTCAAATTATCTCTGTTCACTGATGATATAATTTTATACCTAGAAAACCCTAAAGGCCTCTCTGAAAGACTCCCAGACTTGATAAATGACTTCAGTAAAGTTTTTGGATACAAAATCAACATTAAAAGAACAGTAACATTTCTATACACCAATCACATTGAAGCTGAGAACCAAATCAAGAACTCAATCCCATTTACAACAGCTATTTTTAAAAACACATAGGAATACATCTAAGCAAGGAAGTAAAAGATCTCTATAAGAACAACTACAAAACTGATGAAAGAAATCATAGACAACACAAATAAAAATATTCCATGTTCATGGATCAGAAGAACCAACATTAAAATGACCATACTGTCCAAAGCAATCTACAGATTCAATGCAATTTCTATCAAATTACTGTAATTTTTCACAGAATTTTTAAAGAATTTAAAATTCTAAAATTAATGTGGCATCAAAAGAGACCCTAAAAAGCCAAAGCAATTCTGAGGGAAAAAACCAAAGTGGGATGCATCATATTATCCAATGTCAAATTATACTCCAGGGGTATAGTAACCAAACGGAATGGTACTGGTATAAAAATAGATGCAAGGACTCAGAGAACAGAACAGAGGACCCAGAAATAAAGCCACATACCTACAACCAGGACACCTTATTCAAAAATGGTGCTGGGAAAACTGGATGGCTATATGCAGAAGAAAAAAATGGGACCCATATATCACCATATACAAAAAATAACTCAAGATAAAGACTTAAATGAAAGACCTCAAACTATGAAAATCTAGACAAAAACATAGGAAAAAACTCCTCTGGACATTGGTCTAGGCAAATAATTTATAATTAAGACTTTAAAAGCAAATGCAACAAAACCAGAAATAGACAAACGAGACATAATTGAACTAAAGAGCCTCTGCACAACAGAAAAAAAAATCTACAAAATAAACAGACAACCTACAGAATGGAAGGAAATATTTACAAACCATGCATCTGACAAAGGACCAATAGATTCGGAATCTACAAATAAACAAGTAAACAAAAAAAAAAACCATTAAAAAGTGAACAAAGGATATGAACATTTTAAAAAAGAAATGTAAGTAGAAAACAAAACACATGAAAAAATGTTCAATATCAGTAATCAAAGAAATGCAAATTAAAACCACAGTGAGATACCATCTTATATCAGTCAGAATGGCTATTAAAAAGTCAAAAATTAACATGTTGATGAGGATTCAGGTAAAAGGGAACACTAATACACTTGGTGGGACTGTAAATTTAGTATGGCCTCACAGAAAACCGTATGAAGATTTCTCAAAGAACTAAAAATTTAATTACTATTTTTTTCCAGAAACCCTACTACTGGGTATCTATCCAAAGGAAATACAATTATTGTATCAGAAAGATACTTGCAATCACAAGTTTATCACAGCACTATCTACAATAGCAAATATGTAGAACCAACCAAAGTGTCCACTGATAGGTGATTGGATTAAAAAATGTAGTATACAGGTGCCCATTGATAGTGGATTGGATAAAGAATATGAAATAATGTCCTTTGCAGGAACATGGATGCAGCTGGACATTATCCTAAGTAGATTAATGCAGGAAAAGAAAGCTAAATAATGTGTGCTTTCACTTATAAAGTGGGAGCTAAACATTGGGTATACATGGACATAAAATTGAGAACAATAGACATTGGAGAATACAAGAGGGGACAGGGAGGGAGTGGGCAAAGGTTGAAAAACTACCTTTTGGGTACTATGATCGCTACCTGGGTGATGGGTTCAATCACACCCCAAACCTTAGCATCATTCAATATACTTTTGTAACTAACCTGCACATGTACCCCCATAATCTAACATAACACTTGAAAACAAAATGAAAATGTGGTGTGTATATATCATGAAATACTACTTAGCCATAAAAAAGAATGAAATCATGTCTTTTGCAGCAACGCGGATGGACTGGAGGCCATTATCATAAGTGAAATAAGTCAGAAACACAAAGTGGGTCGGGTGTGGTGGCTCACTCCTGTAATCCTAGCACTGTGGGAGGCCGAGGCAGCAGGTCGCGTGACGTCAGGAGTTTGTGGCCAGCCTGGCCAACATGGTGAAACCCCGTCTCTACTAAAAATACAAAAATTAGCCAGGCGCTGTGGTACATGCCTGTAGCACGAGCTACTCAGAAGGCTGAGGCAGGAGAATCACTTGAACCCGGGAAGGGGAGGTTGCAGTGAGCCGAGATTGCACCACTGCACTCCAGCCGGGGCAACAGAGCAAGACTCCGTCTCAAAACACCACCACCACCACCACCAACAACAAAAGAATGAAAAAAAGAAACACAAAGTTAAATACTGCATGCACTTATTTGTAAGTGGGAGCTAAACAGTGGGTCATATGGACATAGAGAGTGGAACAGAAGACATTGGAGACTTCAAGAGGTGGGAGGGTAAAAGAAGGGTGAGGGATAAAAATTGCCTATTGAATACAAGGTACACTATTCAGGTGATGGGAACAATAAAAGCCCAGGCTTCATCACTATGCAATATATCCACATAACTAAACTGCACTGGTAACCCCTCAATCTATAAACATTTTAAAAATTAAGAAACAAATACAAATACTGTTCATCTTAGATCTGGGTCACAGAGAAGTGATGGGGCACAGAGAGAAGAAATGTATTGAGGGTCTGCTATATAATCAGCACTCTGTTAGGCAATTCACACATATTCTCTTATACAATCCTCAAATAAGAAAAATATTACTTTCAATTTAAAGACTCAAAGTTTACATAATGCGGACAAGATAGCATAGCTAACAATGAAACCAAGTTTTCAAATCCCAATCTCTCTGATCCTAAGAAAGTTTACACAAAATATGAACCAGACAAAATTATGAGGGAAAAATACCAATAGGTATGTTTAAGGGAAAAATAGACATTTTACATTTGTCCAGTCGCAGTTCAATTTGATACATAAGTGTGTGTGTAGGTATGTGGGTGTGTGAATGAGTGTGGGAGAATTGGGGAGATGTATGTATATAGATGTGTGTATCTATATGTGTTTTATATATATGTGCATATATAGATCTTATATTTTTATAACTTATTTATAATACATAGATACAATTATAGATATTAATATTATAGATTTGTGTTAGAGAAAATTTCTTTTTTTTTTTTTTTTTGAGATGGAGTGCCGCTCTGTTGCCCAGGCTGGACTGCAGTGGTGCCATCTCGGCTCACTGCAAGCTCCGCCTCCCAGGTTCATGCCATTCTCCTGCCTCAGCCTCCCAAGTAGCTGGGACTACAGGCACCCACCAACACGCCCGGCTAATTTTTTGTATTTTTAGTAGAGATGGGGTTTCACCATGTTCGCCAGGATGGTCTTGATCTCCTGACCTTGTGATCCTCCCGCCTTGGCCTCCCAAAGTGCTGGAATTACAGGCGTGAGCCACCATGCCCTGCTGAGAAAATTTCATTGTAAGTACTCTAAATTCCTCAGACAACTCTGGACAAATGCATTACTTTTTAATTTTTTAATTTTTATTTCTTTTTAATTGGAAGTTCTGGGATACATGTACAAGATGTGCAGGTTTGTTACACAGGTAAACACGTGCCATGGTGATTTGTTGCCCCTATCAATCCATCACCTAGGTGGTAAGCCCAGCAAAATGAATGACCTTCTTAAGATTCCTTGTAGCACAATGCATCATTTCATTTGAACTACTATGATATAACGAGCCTCTTTTAAGTAAAATATTCTGGAGTTTTAAGTAAAATGTTCTAAGAGTTTTCTCTTCAAAATTTCATCTATGAAGCAATGCATTTATTCCATAATACTCCTGTTTATAATTTTAAACACTTTAAATATCATTGTAATTTTTACTTTTTAAAAATGAAATATGGTTTTATTATATAAAAATTATTTAGATTTCTCCAACCCTAAATATTTTAAAACAAAGGATGAAGCACAATTATTAAGTTTTTTAAAATAAATCACTGTTTTATGGGAAATTTTAAAACAGAATTTTGAAAATACTTGGAATTATCACAACAATGGAATAAATATAAAGCTCCCAAGATATTAAAGAAAAACATTCATTTGAATAGATATTTTAGTTTGTAAAAATCAAATTTTAAAGTCAAGTATCCTAGGATGGTTACAAAATATTCTGTGAAATATAAAGATAAGTCAAAATGAGGTAAATTTATTATTAGAGTTCCAAGTGAACATATAAGTAACAGAGTTATGAGTAACATGTATTTAACATATAAATAACATGTTTTTAAATTAAGAGTATGATAAATTACCAAAAATGTCAAGCTGTGATTTGAGGTCACACATTGATAGGAGCATAGAATAAATTTGGGGGAGAATCTTAGACTTTATAATGTTGTAGTCCAATGCTTAATTTGAATGAAAACCATGATACTGAAAAGTAGATCTTAAAAATAAAATTTGAACTCAAACATGTCATCAGGGTTCCCTATGGGAATTGTAGGGATCACAGAGTGCCATGAGGCAATAATTTGTATAAATATAAATATCGAGACAAATTCCATTTATCATTAGAATTTTTCTTATTACTCCCATATCCCTTTTAATTTTTAAAAATGTTTTAGCTTTTAAAATTTTTAAATTTTCTTAAATTAAAAAAAAATTGTTTTCTGGTTTCCTCATCTTCTCTTCCTTCTTTCCTTCCTGTCTTCCTTTAGTAAAGGTGATTTTCCTCTGGTGATATGATTTAGTTTCTTTTTGTTTGTATATCCATTGCATGTTCCTTGGTTTGAGGTTACCATAAATGATATGGTTTGGCTGTGTCCCCACCCAAATCTCATCTTAAATTGTAGCTCCCATAATTCCCATGTATCACGGGAGGGGCCGAGTGGGAGACAATTGAATCATGGGGATGGTTTCCCCCATGCTGTGCTTGTGGTAGGGAATAAGTCTCACAGGATCTGATGGTTTTATAAGGGGAAATCCCTTTAGCTTGGTTCTCTCATTCTGTCTTGCCACCACCATGTAAGAAGTGCCTTTCACATTCTACAATGATTGTAAGGTTTCCCCAACCATGTGGAACTGTGAGCCCATTAAACCTCTTTTTCTTTATAAATTACCCAGTCTTGGGTATGTCTTTATCAGCAGCATGAAGACGGACTAATAATACAATAAGTCTTGCAAATATTATCTTATAACCCATTATTTTAACCTGAAAACACTATTTGTATAAACAACCAAGCAAGTAAAAATAAATCTCTACTCAATTTCATCACTTTTTAACTTTTTGTTGTTTCCATTTGTATGTTATTGTACTATGTTTTGAAAAGTTGTAGTCCTTTTTTCTTTTATTGGTTCATTGTTTAGTCTTTCTACTTAGGATAAGAGTAGTTTATAATAATAATAATAATAATAAAAAAAACAAAAACAAAAAAAAGAGTAGTTTACACATCACAGTTACACATCACTGTTTTTCTGTATATTTACTATTACCAGTAAATTTTGTACCCTCAGGTGATTATTACTCATTAATTTCCTTTTTCTTCTGATTGAAGTACTCCCTTTAGCATTTTTTGTAAGATAGTTCAGGTATTGATGAAATCCCTCGGTTCTTGTCTAGAAAAGTCTATTTTTATGTATGAAGAATACTTTTACCAAATACACTATTCTAGAGTAAGTTATTTTCCCTCAGCAATTTAAATATGTCATGCCACTCTCTCCTGGCCTATAAGGTTTCCACTGAGAAGCCTGCTGCCAGACATATTTGAGCTTCATTGTATGTTGTTTCTTTTCTTTTGCTGCTTTTAGCATCCTTTCTTTATCCTTTACTTTGGGAGTTTTATTATTAAATGCCTTGAGATAGTCTTTTATGAGTTAAATCTGTTTAGTGTTCTATAACCTTTTTCTACTTGAATACTGATCTCTTTCTCTAGGTTTGGAAAGTTCTCTGTTGTTATCCCTTTGAATAAACTTTCTATCCTTCTTCGTCTGCCTCCTCTAAGGCCAATAACTTTTATATTTGTCCTTTTGAGGCTATTTTCTAGATCCTGTAGGCATGCTTGTTTATTTTTTCCTTTGTCTCCTGTGTGTTTTCAAGTAGCCTGTATTTCAGTTCATTCTTTCTTCTGCTTGATTTATTCTGCTAAGACTCTGATGCAGTCATTTTTCAGTGTGCCAAATGCATCTTTCAGCTCTAGAATTTCTGCTTGATTCTTTTTTAATTATTTCAATCTCTTTGATACATTTTTCTTTTAAAAATCTGAATTCCTTCCCTGGGTTATCTTGAATTTCCTCAACACAGCTATTTTGAATTCTCTGTCTGAAAGATCATGTCTCTGCTTCTCCAGGATTGCTCCCTGCTACCTTACTTAGTCCATTTGATGAGGTTATGTTTTCTTGGGTGATGTTGATGCTACTTGTTGTTCTTTGATGTCTGGGCATTGAAGAGTTAGCTATGTATTATATGTAGTCTTAACTCTCTGGGCTTATTTGTAGCTGTCTTTTTTTGGGAAAGGATTTTCAAATATTTGTAAGGACTTGGGCATTGTGATCCAATATGTATATGCTTTAGCAGGCACCCCAAGCCCAGTAACACTGTGGTTCTTGCATACTCATAGATGCCTTGATAGCCTTGGACAAGATCTAGGAGATTTCTCTGAATTACTAGGCAAAGGCACTTGTTCTTTTCCCTTACTTTCTTCAAAACATATACAGTCTCTCTGTCTCTGTTCTGAGCCACTTAAAGCTGTGGGTGGACTTACATAAGCATCTCTGTGGCCACTACTACTATGACTGTACTGGGCCTCATGCAAGGTCTGCTGTAACAACTCCCTGGCTTCTGCCTGTGTTCACTTAAGGCCCTGGGGCTTTACAATCAGCAGGTGGCAAAACCAGCCAGGCCTGTGTCTTTCACTTTAGGGTGGCAAAATTCCCCAGGCCCCAAGTGGGCCTAAAAGTGCTATTCAGGAGTCAGGGACTAGTGTCAAAAACCTTAGAAGTCTACCCGGTGTTCTATTGTATTGTGGCTGAGCTGACACTCAAATCACAAGATGCAGTCCTTCCCACTCTTCCCTTCCCTTTCCAAAGGCAGAGAAGCCTCATCTCATAGCCACTGCCACCCCTGGCCATAGGGAGTACTGCCAGTCTACCACCTATGTTCCATTAAGGCCCAAGGTCTCTCAAGTCAGTTTGTCTTGAATGGTGCCTGGCCTGGGACTCAACTTTCAGGGCAGTGGACTCCTGTCTTATCTGGGGCAGGTCCAGAAATGCTGTCCAAGAGTAAAGTCCCGAAAGTGGGGACCCCAATAGCCCACTTGGTACTCTACCCCCATGGCTGTGCTGGTACCTAAGGTTCAAGACAAGTATCCTTTACTTTTTCCTGAGCTTTTCTATAGCAGAAGGAGTTTTGCCCCATAGCCACCACAGCTGATATGCTGAGTCTCACTCATCTGAAGCCTGGAAGTCTTAGAAGCTCACCCAATGCCCTCAATATTATACCTCAGTATTGCTGTCAACTATTCAGGGCTCAAGGGCTCTTAGGAAGTTATCAGGTGATGAATGCTGCCAGGACTGGGTCCTATCCTTCAAGGAGGAAGGTTTCCTTCTGGCCCAGGTTGTGTCTAGAAATGTTTTCTGGGAGCTAGGGCTTCATGACTCTGACCAGTGCCATATCCTGTTGTGTCTAAGCTGGTACACTAGATGCAAGACAATGTCTTCTCCACTATTCTATCTCCTCTCCTCAAAGGAAGGAAGGGGTCTCTTTTGGAGCCTAGAGCTATGCCACCTGGGTCTAGGGGAGGGATAATGTCAGTACTCCCTTGACTACCCCAGTTGGTATCTCAGTAAGTTACAGACCGACGAGTCCACACTCTCTGGGCCTAGTTCAGTACTGGGACTCAGCTAAGAGTTGCAGTCTTTATTGTGTCTTTCAAATGTACTTGGAGACACAGAGTGCTGTAGCCCTCAGTGGTGAGGTTGGCAGGCACTCAAATTCAGACCACTGAGATTGGTGATTCACTTCTGGCTATGGCTGGTTTGAATGTTCCCTCTGTGGGTGGGCATCAGCTGAGTTTGGTCTGGTGTTCCTTTCTGCTCTAGCAGGACAGCACTGAGTTCAATGCCTCAGAATTGCTGTGTTCTCCCACCTCCGTCTCCCAGAGATGCTCTCTGCAACATGCTGCCTCTGCTGGGATGGGAGAGGGGTAGTGTCCACAATTCAGGACTTTTTTTTTTTTTCTTTAATAATCTCTGCAGTGCCTCCTTCAGTGATATAAAGTTAAAGCCAGGTGCTAAAAGTGATCACCTGATTTTTGGGTCTTAGGAAGGTTTTTTTCCTGTGTAGTTGATAACTTGGTGTCCTTGGAGGGGGATGATGAGTAGAGTTTTCTATTCCACCATCTTGCTCTGCCTCCTCTACTCCCATATATTTATAAACTTTAAATATCATTTTATAATTGTTTTACTAAATTTACAGGCTGTAAACAGTATAGAAATATTTTTAACTCATGTTTTTGTTTGGTTTACATTGGAATTAAATCAGAGGATAATATAAATACAATAAATTTAACAGAATAAGATTACCATTTGAGACAAAAATGAGTAAATGTCAAACTTCTAAAGTTGAGATTTATTTTCTTCTTTCCTATTCAATTAGTTTTCATAACTAATTTATGATAAAACAAAAAATAAATTGCACTAAATACTGACTTGAACATAGCTGAAGTTTTTTTGTTTGTTTGTTTTCTGACACAGAGTCTTGCTCTGTCGCCCAGGCTGGAGTGCAGTGGCACGATCTTGGCTCACTGCAACCTCTGCCCCCTCTGCCTCAGCCTCCTGAATAGCTGGGACTATACGCGCCCAGCTGATTTTTGTATTTGTGGTAGAGACGGGGTTTCACCATGTTGAACAGGCTGGTCTAGAACTCCTTACCTCAAGCAATCTGCCCGCCTTGGCCTCCCAAAGTGCTGGGATTACAGGCGTGAGCCACTGCTCCTGGCCATGTTTTTTTTTTTTTTTTTTTTTTTTTTTTTTTTTTTTTTTTTTGAGACCGAGTCTTACTCTGTCGCCCAAGCTGGAGTGCAGTGGTGCCATCTCAGCTCACTGCAACCTCTGCCTCCTGGGTTCAAGTGATTCTCCTGCCTCAGCCTCCTGAATAGCTGGGATTACAGGCATGTGCCACCACACCCAGCTAATTTTTGTATTTTTAGTAGAGACGGGGTGTCACCATATTGGTCAGGCTGGTCTCGAACTCCTGAACTTGTGATCCACCCGCCTCATCCTCCCAAAGTGCTGGGATTACAGGCGTGAGCCACCGGGCCAGGCCTCTATTGTAACTTTTTTAAGAAAACTTTTTATTTTGAACTTTTATAGAAAAGTTGCAAAAATGTTTGAGTTTCCTTGTATCTTTCATCTGATTTCCCTAACGTTAACATCTTGTATAAGCTTAGTGCAATTATCACAAGCAGGAAATTAACATTGGTACAATATAACAGACCTCATTTGAATTTAACCGGTTTATTAATAACTTCTACTGTCCCAGGAGTTTGAGAATCCCATATTGCATTTAGTTGTCCTTTCTCCTTATACTTCTCCAGTCTGAAACAGGTCTTTTGTCTTTTATGACTTTGGTACTTTTGAAAAATGATGAACAGTTTTGTAGAATGTCCTTTGATTTGGTTTGGTCCAATGTTTTTGCATGCTTAGGTCGTACATATTTGGTAATATTACCACAAAAATGATTTTGTGTACTTTTAATAAACTGCAAATCTGCTTTTTATAATGTTTGTACCATTCTGCATTCTCATCAGCAGGGATATGGTAAGCCTCCCTAGTCTGAGCCACTCTGTGGTTATTTAATGGTATCTGTAGTGGAATGTTGAACATCTTTTTTTATATGTTATTTGTCACCTGTGTGTTGAAGTACCTGTTCAAATCTTTTATCCATTTTTAGTTGAGTAATTTGTCTCCTTATTAAGTTGTGGTAGTTCTTTACATATTCTGGATGCAAGTCATTTGTTGAGTGTATGTTTTATAAATAGTTTCTCTCTATTTGTGGCTTCTCTTTTCATTTTCATAACAGTGTCTTGACAATTGCAAACATTTTTTAGACTTCAATTTGAGTTTTTTTCTTTTGTATTTTGTATTTAATGTTTAAGACATTTTTACTAAACCTGGTATCACCTATATTTTCTTCTATGGTTTTTATAATTTCAGCTCTTAAATTGGATTCTATGATCTATTTGGAGTTAAATTTTGTATATTAACAAAGACTAAAGGGTTGAGATTTTTTACATATGGTCATTCAACTGTACCAGCATTTGAACTCTATTGCTAGTTAGACCAGGATAAAAACATATTTAAAAACGTTATATCTCTTTACACATCTATATTTAATCAAGGCAAATTCCTAGAAGTTTAATTTCTGGATCAAACTGTACACACATTTTTAAAAGCTCTTGATACACAGAGAAAACTTATCTTCCACAAAGCTTATTCCACCTTAGTTTCCAATCAGTATTACATTAATGTAATTTTGTTTACAGATTTAACAAGTAAAAAAATAAATTTTATTTTTATTTACATTTTTATCTTTTAAATTACCAATATAGTCAAACTTTTTAATATATGTAACTATGTGTATTCTTCCTTTGGTAAGTTATTTTTCTACAAGCCTCACAGTTTTTCTGCTGGTAAGAGAGGTTTTCATATATTTGGAACATGATCCCCTATACTTGTTATATATCCTACAAATTCTCTTTTCACACTTCATCTTTTAAAGTATGTAAGATATTATACAAAATCTATAATGTTAGATAGTTTTCACTCTTTTTGGTTTGCGCCTTTGTATGCAGAATAAAAGCTATGAGACCAGTTAAAGAACCATGAGAGCAGTTAAAAATGTGACATAGAACACTTTTCCTAACATAGTACGTCAGAAAAGAAGATTTTAAAAGAGTGTATCTGATATAAAATCAATTTTAAGGCATAGGGAGAAAATGACTAAAAATCCAAAGTGTTAATTATCATTGCTTTGTTATGGTCTAACACAGATTTTTACTAACTTGTGTATTTCCTACATTTTCTATTATCAATTTTTGTTACTTTATTATCAGAAAGTAATCATTTTAAAAAGTGATGCCATCTTCCCCAGGTTTTTTGGGGATGGTAATCATTTGTATGTTAATAAAAGCTCTGTCAACACTATAGTTTTCAACGATTATGCTCTTACCTTGAATAAACTTCCCAAGTTTCATGACATTCTATTAGGGTAACTGAAACAATATTCATGTCTAACTGTGTAATATGAAAAATTAGCATTATTTTCCACGTTACTTCAACTATGTTTACATATTTGTGACTAAAACACCAGACGTAATTCAATTCTGCCCACATTATAGGCATATTTAGTAACCTTGTGTCCATTTGAGCCATAATGTTTTAAGTCAATTAAGCGTTCATGAGATCTGGAATAAGAGGAAAATATACAATCTAGCCAGGCTGCTGCTGTTTTATACTATTGCTATCATGCTGTTCTCTCCTGGGTGATTATTATCTCATTAACTTTTAAGCCAGTTTGGAAATAATTTACTCAAAATTTAGCCTTAATTAACATTATTTAGGGTCACTACAACACTGGGAGCCAGTCTTATTCAAATTTTAGCTTTTAGAACTTTACCATAGTAAGCAGGGAATCATCTATTTTTTAGGAAAAGAATATGACATTATTATACAATTATAATTAAGATGGATATAAATGAACTCCTGAATTCTTTATGTCATTCACTGCAAGCCGTCACTTACTTGACACAATGGCCCAATTTTTTGTTAATTAAACAATGTGCTTGCTAACAGGATGGGAGAGTTTTCATCATGATATTTCTAGGATGGCTGATGAGCAGTCACTGCTATGATTTAGGACACAGGGTTAGTCATATCAGTTTGCTAGGTTCAGAAGATATGAGTGACTGTCCGATTACTGTGGGTCAGTGGACATAGGAAGACTGAAAACAGGACTGAAGGTCAAAGGATATCAGGCGTCTCATTTCAACAGGAATCAGCAATAGAGCAGTGCTAACATGAATGGCACAAGTTTAGACAGACAAAAATGGCTTTATAGATATTTAAAAATAATTATATTGGTATGTAGTAAGGAGAAAGTATGAATTTGAGATAGTTTCAAAGGACAAAAAAGTCTGTAGTAATTCAACTACACTGTAGTAATTCAAGACAGTGTGATACAAACTGCAGCGAGGAGAAGATGGGGAATCTGCTTCATTGTGATTCACTTGCTCTGAATCTGTGAGTTATTTTACCTGTTTATTAGTTATATATTCTGAACTTTTTTAAAAAAAACATACTTTAATAAAGGAAGAGCTGAAACTGGATAAACTCTTGCTATCTCCTCCAGCTTGGTTAATCCTAAAATAGCAATGATCAGAGACTTGCACTCATACAACAGTATACAGTAATCTTGCTTACTGGGAAATTTTAAATAGTGTATGTGTGAATGTATAAAATTTTAACAAGAGTCCCCATGATCCCTTTTCCCTAGGCAGTGTGATCATAGATGCCTTTCATTTCTTCCTTCCACTTTTCTACATTGCCTTCTCTTTTGTTAAAATCAGGAGAAAAATGATTTTTTTTCAAAAGAGGGAAAAATATGAGAAAGCTCAGTAGTAGAATTGTCTGGGACATTGGTGGGATGCAATAAAAGCTTAGACAAGTGATTTTTATTTTTAACTAGATATAGACTCTGAGGCACTGGTGTTCATTCTTGGCTGTGCTCTAAAATCACTTGAAGGAGATTAAAAGAAATATCCTTTCTTTGGTTCCACCCCCTGGGATTGCAATTTAATTTGTTTGGTATATTGCCCAAACATTTGTCTCCTTAAAAAAAAAAAAAAAAAAAAGCTCTCCAATTTATTCTAATGTGTAGCCAAAACTGAACAACACTTCTCTGAAATAGAGCTATGAATTATTATTGTCTATTTGAGACATTATGCCTTTGGTTAAAGAGCTAGAACAATTTTCTAGGGATAAAAGTAACATTTTAGAAAATTAAGCATCTGAGAGTTATACAATCCCCATAGACCAAAGGAAAAAAAAAGAAAACTTTTATTATGTGCTGAGACACCGAGTATTAGAAGTCCCATATTTGAGAAAGGGAAGTATGACATCAGAAACATGAGTCTTTCTATTGAAAGGGAATCTTCTACAATTAAAGGAATAGGTAAAATGCACGTCACTTGGACCTAGATGAATTTTATTTATTCGGACACTGAATTATAATTTCCTTCTCCTCTGTGCTAGTTAGCGAAACAAAACTTATCCAATAAGCTATTTAAAAAGAAAGAAAAGTTTTTACTACCTAAGGCAAAACAAGTGTCAAGCAAGATTAAATTGGACTCTTCTGTGTGCCTGTCTCAGGAGTGACAGTTTTCCCTGTTGTGGTTTGCTGCCCTTCAGGGTAAAGTACTGTGACTCTCTTGCTATCAGACTTACTATAAGATCCTGTCTTTACCCATCTGAAACTACATTTTAATATTGGAACGTATATCAAATTTTGTAAAATATGTCTTACATAATTGAAAACAATCATAAGATTCAATTAGTGCAGAAAACTACAGTTTATAAATTTAGCTTATAGCTAATCACTTTAGAGATCACTAAAGTTCAAATGTACTTTTATTTATTCTTTTCTTGTCATTAACTAGATTCCTATACCTCACGTGCTATAAAAAGCTCAGGCTAACAATCAGCATTTAATAAAGCAGTGTTTATCTCCTTTCTACAGTGGTTTTTATGAAATTACTTCTAATTGTTTATAAACCTAAATTTCAAATGGAGCTGTATTTACCCTTAATGCCTGTTATACACCAACAACCGTACCTGATTTTCACAAATACCATCTTATCGTCATTCATTTATTTAGCCAATAAATACCTATTCATCACAATCCAGGTATCAGGGACTGTACTAGGGATATAAGCATGTAGTAGAGTTTTGTGAGGCTTAGAGAAGCAAAGGTGAGACTTGAAAACTATATGATCAATGCTAGAATCAGATGACGCCCACAGTGCCAGAGGGCCTATAGGAGGAACACACGGCCCAGTTATGAGGAACTCATAAATTTTTCCAAAGGCAACTTGAAAGAGAACTCAGATTTAATCAAGTGAGTTAGGGAGAAAAGGAAAAAGTAGGGGAGGGGGTACAGAAGAGGATATCTAAAAGTGTGACTACTATAGGCAGATGCTACATCATGGTACACTCACACTTGTAGAAAAAAAGAAAGCATAAGCTTATATCTCAAAGCAAATTGTTTAATACAATGAGAGTATGAATTATTAGTGAAGACAGAAACAGAGGGAGTCAGATTTGAAGAATCCTATTTAGCTCCAAGGAATTCAGGCTTTAGCCTTAGTGAAATAAGGAAACACTGGAAGATTTTAAGTAACAGAGGTACATGATCGGATATTCATTTGAGAGAGATTACACTGGCTGCAGGGTAGAGAATGAATTAGAGGAGAGCATGATTAATTTATGTAGACCAGGTATGAAGCTGTAGTTTCCATCCAGGTGAAATATGGTAATAATGGCCAGTACTAAAGTAGTAGTAGCTTTATTTCTCACTCATACTTTCTAATATAGGAATTACCATCCCTTATGGCAGATAAAAATGTGAGGCTCAAAATGTTTTATTAATTTACAAATATCACAGCTAGTAGGAACCAGAGTTGAAACTTGATATCAGAACATTCTGATAGCAAAGTCCAACTTTGGTAAATACAAGAAAATTGATAATAAAAGTGGTTGCAAATAAGCATCATATTTTTCTAACATTATAATTCATTTTTATTCACTCAAAATATTTCATAAACATTTATTGGACACTCACCATTCATAATTCTGTATGCCAGTAATTTGGGGAAATAAAAATGAATGAAAGCCTTGTTCTTAAGTGCTCGGTAAATAATTCTACAGCCTTTTTGTCATAGGGACTGCCTTGTAGGTTGCCTAATTGTGAGTTACATCCATAAGATAACAGATGCTTCCTGTTTAGCAGGTAACAAAGGTTTTACTTAGAAGCTCTGCATAGTCTAGTTATTAAAGCAGTGTTTTACACATATTTTTGTGCCAGGTGTTCTACATTACTAAATAGACATGCTCCATATGCTCCAAGGTTATTCCAGATTGTACAAATCCTAAAATGCTACAGTTAAATAATTTATAGATAGGATGGCTGCTGAATTTGGGATAAAATTTAAAGAAATTATACTGTGTAATATAGAGACTAATGTCCAATAATACAGCATATCAAAGTATAAACTTATTACATCCTTTATTGATACATAAATACAATGTAGTGAGAAGATCAATTAACTACCTAAAGTTTTCAATACATGTGTTTTCTCTTGGAAAGTACACTTTTTCCTCATGGTTTTTATAATTTCCCTCTACATTCATTTCCAGTATACAGCCTTATTTTTCATCTTTGAGTAAGCCGACCCTCTGCTTTCAACATTACCCAACCTTCTATTTACTCTGTCAATTTGCCATTTTCCTGACTGTAAGCCTACATGTGGAAGACTAACTTAAAGGAATTTATGTAATAGTCATTTCTTCTCCCAGAAGTAATTGTTTTAAGTTGAATTTTGTCCCTGAAAAAATTCACATATTGAAGTCCTGATCTCTGGTACGTCAGAATGTGACTTATTTGGAAATAAGGTCATTTCAGATATAATTAGTTAAACTAAGATGTGGTCATGAGGGATGAGTCCTAATCCAGTATGATTGCTGTCCTTATAAAAAAGAACAATTTGGAAACAAACACGTGAACACAGGGAGAATGCCACGTGAAGATGAAAGCAGAGATTGGGGTGCTGCTTCCACAAGACAAGGAGTGACAATGATTGCCAGCAACTACCAGAAGCAAGGAGACACATCTAGAACAAATTTTACCCCCAGTCCCAGAAGGAATCAGCAATGTTAACACCTGGATTTTAGACTTCTAGCTTCCAGAACTGTGAAACAATAAATTTCTGTTGTTGAAGCCATTGTTTGTGGTATTTTGTTATGGCAGACCTAGCAAACTAACACAGCAGTGAATTGTAAGTACAAGTGTCAGCCATCCTGTTTGCAATTTATTTTACTTGCTGACTACCCTAGACAGTAAATCTCAGATTAGTTTAACTAGTTTCGGTGGTTTGAATGTGTCCTCCAAAAGTTCATGTGTTAGAAACTTAATTCCCAATGCAGCAGTGTTGTGAGGTAAAGGCTAATAAGAGGTGATTAGGTCATGAGGGTGGAGCCCTCATGGGTAGACTAATGCCATTATCACAGGAGCACATTAATTATCTCAAGAGTAGATTATCAAAAAAATTAATCCTGCCCCTGATGCCTTTCTCTCAGTCTTATACACTTGCCCTTTTGCCATATTATATCTTAGCGTGAAGGCCTTCACCAGATGCCAGTGCCATACTCTTAATCTTCCCAGCCTCCAGAACAATGAACTGAACAAATCTTATTTATGAAATTACCCAGTCTGTATTATTCTGTTACAGTAATAAAAAATGGACTAAGACACGTTCCATATAATGTTAACAGGATACATATGAAAACCAAAAGTAAATATCAATGTATATCAAAGACTGTTTTATAGAATATTAATTGCATATTACAAAAATTAGGTGAAAAAATCTTTGGACAGCAATTCATTTTGGGTATATTAAAGACTGTCATAGAGAATATTATTTCCATGAGATATTACAAAAATTAGGTAAACAAATCTTTGGCAGCAATTCATTTGGTGTATATCAAAGACTGTTTTTGTTTTGAGATGGGGTCTTGCTCCATTGCCCAGCCTGGAATGCAGTGGCATGATCTCAGGTCACTGCAACCTCTGCCTCCCGGGGGTTCAAGTGATTCTCCTGCCTCAGCCTCCTGAGTAACTGGGATTACAGCCGTGTACCACCAGGCCTAGCTAATTTTTGTATTTTTAGTAGAGATGAGGTTTTGCCATGTTAGCCAGGCTAGTCTCGAACTCCTGACCTCAAGTGATCCACCTGCCTTGGCCCCCCAACGTGCTGGGATTACAGGCATGAACCACTGTGCCTAGCCCAAATACTGTCTTATAGAAAAATAATTCTATTCCCCAAATGAATAGCTGTCCAAAGATTTTTTTCATCTAATTTTTGTAATATTTTATAAGATATTCTATAAGATTCTAGAAGACAGCATTTAATATATACCAAATGAATTGCTGTCCAAAGATTTTTTATCTAAACTTTGTAATATTCTATAAGAATTTATAATATTCTATAAGATATTATAAAACTTAGATAAAAAAACCCTTGGACAGCAATTCATTTGGTCTATATTAAAGACTATCTTATAGAACACTAATTTCATAAGATATTACAGAAATTAGGTGAAAAAAATCTTAGGACAGATTCATTTGGGGAGTCATTGAGTTAAACAAAAATAAACTTATCTGCTACAAGACTTTTCAGAGTGCTTCACATGCAAAAATATGTTGTGAATCAACTAGAAAAGAATACCTCATAAGAATAAAAAGGATATTCTAATGCAAATACATTGACATAGGTGTTTTGATACAATCTTTTTAAAGCTATGTTTAAATGACACAATAAAAATGAAAAGTCATTATGTGTCCAGTAGACATCTCACACATTTCCTTCATAACTAAGTGTACCCAAATTATGGGAAACTTTCACTTTTTGCTTCATTTCTGTATCATTTGGAGTTTGTATGAGTTTGCATTACTTTGTAAGCAAGCAAAAATATTTTAAAATTTCCACACTGGTATGTTTGTTCTAACCTTCAAGACCATCAATACTTCAATATAAAAGAGCTCTATGTTATGAAATACATGTGTGTGTATGTAGGTAGGTATGTTTATCCTCATAAAAACACTCAGCCTCCAAGAATAAAAGGAATTTTCTCAATCTGATTTTTTAAAAAGGCATCCACAAAAAGATTATGCCTAATATCACACTTCAGAGAGAAATATTGAATGTTTCCCTTTAAAACTGAGACAAGATTGCTCCAAGTTCAAATTTGCTCTCACTACGTCCATTCAATATTATACTCAAAGCCACAGTTAGTGCAATATGGCAAGAAAAAAAATGGAAAAGGAAAATTAAAATTGTCTTAACTCATCAGAGATATAATAAACTATGTAGAAAATTACTGGAACTAATAAAGTTAGAAAGTCTGTGAGATACAAAGTTCAACATTTTAAAATTCACTATAGTTGTATATATTAGCAATAAACATTTGTAAATTGAAATTAAAAAAAAATTTTGCAAAAACCAAAAAACTATTTAAGAACAAATTTAATAAACTACAAGAGCTTTTTACTGAAATCTATAAAGCACCGCTGAGAAACATTAAAGGGCTTAATAAATGGAGGTTCAAGGATTAAAAGACAATATTGCTATGAAAAAAGTTCTGGTCAAATTGATGTAAAGATTCAATACCATCTCAATAAAAATTTCAATAGGCATTTTTGTAAAAAATTGATGTTAGTGTCAAATATGGAAATGCAAAGGGCTTAGAGCTGCCAAACTATTTTTTTTAAAAAGAACAAAGTAGGAATGGGCATACTTTCTAATTTCAAGACTTTCTCTAAGGTTACAGTAATCAATAAAGTCTTCTATTCACATAAGAGTTAGACTTATAGATATCAGAAAATAAGAGGAACTAGACCCACTAACATAAAAGTTTAGTTGATATTTCACAAAGTGCAAAGTGTTTCCATGGGGGAAGAATAGTATGATAAACAAATGGTTCTGGAACAATCAGATTTCCATAAAAAAGAAAATTAGTCTCAAAACTGCCTTATTTCATATAAAAATGTTAAATCAAAATGGATCATAGAATTAAATACAAAAGTCAAAACTGTTAATTGCATAGAAAAAAAAGACATAGCTGAGTATCTTCATAAGTTGGAATAGAAAAAAATTCCTGGGAACCATGAAAAAAAAATGATTAATAGGACTTCATCGAAAGAAAAAACTTTGCTTTAAAAGACAAATTGTCATTATTTGAACTTTCTAGTCATTTCCTAAGGTGCTGTGTATAGTTGGGGCAAACTATATGCTAACCAAAAAAGCTTAAAAGAAAAAGCTGAGGAAAGAGATGTCTATATGGGGGCTTCTAGAGTCCCAGACATATGCCTGGGACTCTAGAAGGACATACACATGTGTAGGGCTGTGTACATATTCAGGACTATTTGCCTGTTCAGAAAACATCTCAGCAAGCCCTATGCTCCCACCACTCATGGCAGATCTGGAGGCTCTTGGAATCACAAAGCAAAGGCTAAGGCAGAGCTGAACACTACCTGACTGTTAAAAATGTGCTCATACACATAGAGAGCACCTCTCGTAGACAGAAGTTTTGGATTTACGCTTTTATGTAAGGAATC
This sequence comes from Pongo abelii, assembly GCF_028885655.2. Lineage (NCBI taxonomy): Eukaryota > Metazoa > Chordata > Mammalia > Primates > Hominidae > Pongo > Pongo abelii. Next base: position 86,415,963 of record NC_071996.2, read on the forward strand.
ATCTGTTCAATCATTAGTTGACCACCAAGCTAACCAAGCAGAGACTTCAACGGCCACGTTAGAAATGCAGACTTCATTACGAAAACATTATGCTAAGTGAAATAAATCAGACACAAAATGCCACATAATATATGATTCCATTTATGTGAAATGTCCAGAGTTGATAAATTCAACTGATAGAGGATTAGTGGTTACCAGGGCAGAAGGTTGGGGGAATGGGCAGTTACTGCTAATGGGTATAGGGTTTCATTTGGAGTGAAGAAGTGCTCTGGAATTAGTGGTAGTGGTTACGCAATCTTGTGACTATACTAAAACCCACTCAGCTGTGCATTTTGAAAGAGTGAATTTTATAGTATGTGAGTTATATATTTAAAATGCTATCCATATTAAATATATACATACATGCCTAAAATGAAGATAAAATAAGGATGATTTTAGGAAAACAAAATCTGAGTGAATTTGAATTTTTCACTAGCAGACTTGTTCTACAAGACATACTAAGGAGTTCTTTAGGCTAAAGGTAAATCCTTATAGGTAGAAATGGCAACTACTAGAAAAGGATGCAAAGAATGCAAAGGATGGTTATGTGAGTAAAATAAAAATGAATATTTACTGTTTAAAACAAAAAGTAATGTCTCTTGGGGTTTGTAACATACAAATTATATGAAAACATTAGGACAAATTATAGAAGGAAAATGGATTTAAACTCTTGTAAAGTTTAAATCCATTTAAACTTTTACAAGTTTGCATCATTTGAGCTGTGCTAAGTATTGATATGAAGACTGACACTCCTACATGTAAGTGACTAGGGAGAACAAGTAAGTCTTTGACATTGTTGGTGGGGTTGGAAATTACTTTGAAAACTATTTGCCATATCTACTAAAGCTAAATAGCATTTCCACTCCTGTAATTGCCTGACAGCTTCTTCCTGCCTGCTACACAAAGAAAATTAATTCATAGAGACCATAGCGTTGCAGTAAAGAGTTTAATTGACCAGAGGCAGGCCACATCGTATGGGAGATGGAGTCATTATGCAAATCAGCTTCAAAGGCCTGAAGGTTAGGGGTTTTTTGATGACAGTTTGATGGGCAGAGGGCTAGGGTATGGGGAGCGCTGATTGGTTGAGTCAGAGATGAAATCATACTGCTTAGGTGATGGGTGCACCAAAATCTCACCAATACCACTAAAGAACTTACTCATGTAACCAAACAGCAACTGTTCCCCAATAACCTATGGAAGTGAAAAATTACCAAAAAAAAAAAAAAAAAAAAAAGAAATCATAGAGAATCAAAGCTGTCCTGTTGCTTGAGTCACTTCTGGTCGGGTCCACGGGAGTGGTGGATGGCTACAGGTAAAGCCATTGGTCATCAGACATGCAAAAAACTTCAAAAGATATCTCAAAAGGCCAATCTTTGGTGTTACAATAGTGACATTATCTGCAGGATTAATTGAGGAAGTTGCATATCTTGTGACCTCTGGAATAATGGCTGGCAATCCTTTATGTCTGCACCTAAGCACAGGTGTCCCCAAACCCCTGGGCCACACACTGGTACCAGTCCACAACCTGTTAAAAACTGGGCCTCACAGCAGGAGTTGAGCAACAGGCAAGCAAGTGAAGCTTCATTTGTATTTACAGTGGCTCCCCATCATTGCATTACTGCCTGAGCTCTGCCTCCTGTCAGATCAGCAGCAGAATTAGATTCTCATAGAAGCATGAATCCTATTGTGAACTGCACATGTGAAGGATCTAGGCTGCCTGTTCCTTATGAGAATCTAATGCCTGATGATCTGTTACTGTCTCCTATCACCCCTGGATGGGATCATCTAGTTGCAGGAAAACAAGCTCAAGGCTCACACTGATTCTACATTATGGTGAGTTGTATAATTACTTCATTATATATTACAATGTAATAATAATAGAAAATGTACAATAAATGTAATACACTTCAATCATCCTAAAACTACCCACCCCACCCCAACCCCCCATCTGTGGAAAAACTGTCTTCCACACAAAACCAGTTCCTGGTACCAAAAAGGCTGGGGACTGCTGCCTTAGGAGAATTCAGGCTCCTCTATCCTCCTAGCCTGGTGGTCTCTCATTAGCTTAGCAATGGTAACTGAGTTTTGGAGAAGGACTAACTGAAGTATAAACTAAATGTCTCTCAAAGTTTGTTTGACTTAATCCCAGGAATGAAGGCAGCTTGAAGGGTAAAGGCAAGAAAAGGATTAGCTAGATCAGATCTCCCCCACTGCCATAATTTTCTCAGTTATAATTTTTGCAAAGGTGGTTTTACTCCTGGGTACCCAACAGAAAGAAACAGTATGTGTACCTAAAGACAGTTTCAAGAATGTTCATAGCTTTATTCATTATAGCCAAAAATTAGAAACAACTCAAATGCCCATCTATAGTGGAATGGATGAATAAATTGCAGTGTATTTATGCAAGCAATATAACATATTAATCAAAAACTACTGCTGCATTCAACAACATGAATTAATCTAACAAAATGTTTGGCCAAAGCTGCTGCTGTGGTCTAAATGTTTGTGTGCCCACCAAAATTCAAATATTGAAACTTAATCCCCAACATCATAGTAGTAGAAGGAGGCAAGCCCTATATCCTCCTGATAATTGTGGTTATTTACTCCTACCAGGATGGTAAAATTCATTTCTTTGTTCCTGTTCTCTTGGCCCAAGAAGCCCAAATTTACCATAGAACAGTCAGATCGTAAAAACTGATAAGCCCTTACAGTGTGTTCCCTGATAGGGGCATTCCTCCTCAACAAAGCAGAACCTCTGGATCCATAGAAGCAAAAGTCACATGGATAGGAAGCACAGATTCTTCCAGTGGGTCACAGATAATGATGGGATGTGGACCACTCTTATCCCCACTCCTTTAGAACCCCTGTATAGTAACTATTGGACACAGCCCTAAAAAATGGTCATAAAAAGTGGGCATATACTGCATTCTTCAGTTGCAGCCTAGAGCATGGCACTGTAAATAAAAGAAAACGACCAAAGTGAGTCTCAATCATTTTAAGAGGTTCATTTGCCAAGGTTAAATATACACTCAGGAAAAAGAATACAGAACCACAGGAAAAATCTATGGTCCCTGCTTCTCCCCCCCCACCGCCCCCCGAAGAGGGTCTGGGGAACTCAATGTTTAAAGGGAAAAGAACAGATATTGGGGAAAAGAGGAGGAAAGAAAAAATTTTAAAGGGAGGGTATATAAAAGAAGCAAGCAGGCCAGGCATGGTGGCTCACACCTTAATCTCAACACTTTGGGAGGCCAAGGTGGGCAGAACACCTGAGGTCAAGAGTTCGAGACCAGCCTGGCCAACGTGGTGAAACCCCATCTCTACTAAAACTACAATAATTAGCCAGGCATGGTGGCAGGCACCAGTAATCCCATCTACTCAGGAGGCTGAGGCAGGAGAATCAACTGAACCCAGGAGGCAGAAGTTGCAATGAGCTGAGATCGTGCCACTGTGCTCCAGCCTGTGCGACAGAACAAAACTCTGTCAAATAAATAAGTAAATAATAACAAAGTAAAAGCAGCAAGCAGTTGCATTATTTTAAGTCTTTGATCAATGTTCACTAAATACACATTTTACATGTAAGAAGGGGTAGAGGAATAGTTATTAATGCATTCGTCTCCTGCTCAGTGAATATTCATTTTTATGTAAGATTTAAAAAAAAATAGAGAGGAGAAAGTAGTCAGATACGCATTTGTCTCCAGTGAGCAGAAGGATGACTTTTTGGTTCTGTCCTTGGTCCCACACCTGCCAAGACAAGCTATCAATTTACATTGTCAGGGTGAGACTCGGCAGAACTGTTTTAGGGTAAAGATCTTGGGGCCCAGAAGAAATTTTTTCATAGGCAAATTATGAGGAAGGCCTGTAAGCTTTTCTTTTTTAAATCTATGTAGCTATCTTATTTAGGAACCAAATGGGAGGCAGGTTTGTGTGACCCATTTCTCAGTCTGACTTTTCCCTTTGGCTTAGTGAGTTTGAGGTCCTGAGATTAATTTTTCTTTCACAGCATCTGTATGTGCAGGGTTTCATCTCAATCTGGCTGCTTGGCTGCAACTTCAGACAGATGTTTCATCATTGTGTCAGGATAGCAGCTTCTAGGTAGTATGATATGTGATAGAACAAATACATTCATAATTGAAGTCCCATTGCTGTATCTCTTTTTCTGTAAAGTTCCTTCTGGCTCTATTTATGCCCAGTCCTCTATGTACCACTAGCGAATGGGGCCTGATAGGGATGAAGTACCTGATCACAGGGCATCAAAGACTGTGTAGCCTGAGTGGCCTACCATGACCTTGGTTCTATTAGACTCACAAGTCATGGGGTCAGTAGGCCCAGCAGTAATCCATCATATAAAGGAAGTGGGACATAGAGGACTGATGGGGTATGAGAGGGGTCAGAAACTACAGGCAGGTGATTCAAACTTCTATGTCCAATGGTATGTGGGTAATATTTTAAAACTAGCCATCTGGATAAAATAATGCTCTAATTTATTTCTCTGATGTAAATACTCTGACCACAGTTGATTTGAAGCTCCCAATGCCATTTCCCTGAACAGAGTTGGAAAATGATGTACATATTTGCTCCTACCAGCACCTCTCACTCTTCCCACATCCATATCTATATGGGGGTGAAGGGAAGTTCCTATGGCCAGCTGTACAATTCTCTGCTGAAAATGACATGGCCTTCTTCAAAATCTTAAATATCTATATTTTGATTCTCCTATTGAAGCTTAGCATAAACTCTACATGGTGTCTTTTCCCACCACAGAAGGCTGTAATACCCTAGTGTTCACTGGGTTGTACAGCCCAAGGGACAGGGCTGTGAGCATCACAGACCAGAGCTGATGCAAGCTCTTTCCTGCTCAAGGACAACTCAAAGTAGACAGCTCTCAATGTCATGTGATAAACAAGTCAAAGAAATAGTTCCAAGTGCCTAGCAGGCATTGTGTCTATGATTTAGAAATAAGAAGTTAAAAATGGAATAATTTGTCCTTTTCTTCTGAAGAAAAATCCCAGCATCATCCAGTGTGACACACCTACTGGACCCCTAACAACTTCACTGATGTGGCAGGAATTTGAATCTCTACAGGGTTTATCTCCCACCCTCTGAAAAATACATGGATTATAAAGCCTTCCAACATACTTGCCATTTCTTATTCATCTTATTCAGTTAACCCAATGTCATTGACACAATATACTAAAGTGATGTTCTGCAGAACATCCAGGCAGTCCAAATCTCTTCAGACTAGAACCTAACAGATTTTGTCCATTACCTACAAATGAAAATGGCTTCTGTCTTTTTCCTCGATAAGCATGAGAAAGAATGCGTTTAGTAGATCAACACCTACATACTGCATGCCTCCAGCAGACATCTAACCACATCTGACAAAACAGTAGCCATTGGAGCTACTGCTTGGTTGAGTTTTGGGGCTCCATTGCCATTTACTGGATCTGTTTGATTTTTGCTTGGGCAAGACTGGTGAATTGAAAGATATATGATGGGAACTATGACCCCTGCATTCTTTTAGTTTTTAAGGTGCTTGCACTGATCTCTGCCACTTCTCGGTTCTCCTGTACTTCTCTGCCTCTCAAATGAGATACTATCTTGGCTATGTGGGCAGTTTCAGAGATGTCTACTTGACCATCTATCTACAATAGATTTTACCCCATAGGCTGCACATCTTACCAAATCTTATTTTTCATCCCCATAGTTCTCTTCAGGCCAGGCCTCCTCTGGCTGCAATTTTTGACTTTGCTACCTCATTATGATAATTGTACCCAACATGCTTTAGATAGTTGTGCTGCCATTATGTCTATGTAATTTTGGGATCCTATCACTCCTATTGTCACAAGATAGCCCATTTTATTACAGCATTCCCAACCATCAGCCCCACCCTGGAGTGGACTGCCACAAATAACCTTCATAATGCTGGGGCGCATCTCAAATCAATGGTCACCTGGGGACAGAGACGGAGAGATGAAGGGATTACAAAAAGGCACAAAGAAACTTTTGGAGGTGACGGAAATGTACAGTCTCTTGGTTAGAGTGGTGACATGTGTATACACGTGTCAAAATTTATTGAATTGTATACTTTAAATATGTATTGTTCATTGTATGCAAATTGTACCTCAGTAAAGTTGTTTAAAAAAACTAAGCCTAATAGTGGATTTACATTCAAAATAAAAATGGATGCAGAATACAGATGCTGAACAAAAAAATTAATGTCTGCTTCCATTTAAAGATCAGCTTGTCTTCTATAATATGGTAAGAGAAAAATTTTGAAAAGTATTTTTAACATATTTAATACTCTTTGTAAAGTGTCACAAAAACAAATTAAGCAAAAATGATCAACCATTAGCTGACAGGCTAATGTTTCATATTAATTATATTTCAAAATTCTATGTAGTGTTCTAATCCTCTAAATGATATGCATGAAAATAATGAATCATAATTTCCTCCACAAAATCTGAAGGGTTATCAAAGTTCAGTATTGAGGCTTGAGTTTTTTCCCTTAATGTTAGCATCACAAAAGCTGTCTTGTTTATACATAAAACTAAATTGACTATATTGCACTAAAATAACACATTTTATATAATATTGATGATTTAACAATTATGAAATATCTTAAAATCAGTTTGCCTAAATAAGTCACTTGCCTGACATAAAAAATCAAACAATAGTTTTGCAAGATCTTTTGAATGGTGTGACTATATGCTTGATCTTTCCAGGTTTATCTAACTATACCTGGATTAAAAGCAACAACAAAAACTAATTGCATTATGGCAACTTAATAACTTCAGAGAAATTTAAAATTCTTCCCTCCAACATGATTGTCCTTAATGTTCATCATTTCTGCCTAATCCATAACTAAAATTGCAGTAGTGGGTATTGATTTATGTGTGTATTAGAATGAATAAATGGCTTTCCATCTTTAGTATGTAAACCATTTTGTTCTCTAAGGGGTTCCCCCCATGGAAATGAACATTTTTATTTTTAAAGTTTATATGGAAAGGCAAAAGGACACAAACTTCAAAGACAATGTTGAGGGGAAAAACAATTGAAAAAAAATTTATCAAGGTGAGACAATTTCCTCTATCAAATATCAAGATTTATCATATGACTACATTAAGTTAATCATTAAACGAGGGTGATGTTGAAGCACACCAGAAAGTCCAGAAATAGTCCCACATATCTGGAGGTTGAGATATGACTTAGAATTGTATATTGATTCAGTCATTTCATTCTCACATCCCAGACTAAAATTATTTTTCTTTCACTCAATAGTGCTTTGCAAAATAAAGTATACAATAGTAACACCAAATAGTTATTAGGGTCTCATCTTGAGCCAAATACTTAGCATTTATGACTAAGTACTTCACATGCAATATTTCATTGAATCATCACATAAGGTAGTCACAATTATTAGTAACATTTTCTAAGTGCAGAAACATAAATAGAAGAAAATAATAAATATTTCAACTACACAGAAATTTTAAATTTTTGTTTATAATATGACCCTATAAAAAGCAAAATGAGTAGCTGTAGTTGAGACCCTAAGGAGGAGGTATTTGTACTACACATATTTGAGAAGTGATTAATATCAAGAATATATAAATATCTTATAAATATCTCCTACAAGGCAGCACCGCCCCACCGGCCCCACCAAGACAGAGTCTTGCTCTGTCGCCCAGGCTGGAGTGCAGTGGCGTGATCTCAGCTCACTGTAACCTGTGCCTCCCGGGTTCATGCAATTCTCCTGCCTCAGCCTCTTAAGTAGCTAGGATTACAGGTGTGCACCACCATGCCTGGAAAATTTTTGTATTTTTGGTAGAGACTGGGTTTTACCATGTTGGCCAGGCTGGTCTGAAACTCCTGACTTCGTGATCTGCCTGCCTCAGCCTCCCAAAGTGCTAGGATTGCAGGTGTGAGCCACCACGCCCAGCCTACAAGGCAGTTTTAAAAACACAACCAAATGGAAACATGAACAAAATAGACTAGTAATTAGAACCTGGCAGAGGAAATCCAAATATGAAAAGAGTATCCAAACTCACTAGTAAAAAAACCACCACCACCACCACCAACAACAACAAACAAAAACAAATTGAAAATATCAGATTCCATTGCAGGTCTCTCAACTTAGCAAAAATTTTAAAGTCTGACAAAATTAGTGAAGGACAAAAAACTCATATACTGCTGTGGGAATGTAAATTCACATTACTACTGTGAAAATCAATTGGCAATATATATTTAGGTTAAATGTTCTGCTCCATGACCCTGTAATTCCTTCCTCTCCTATGTGTGGTCTGGAAATTTTCATACACGAAACATACATACACAAAATGAGACATGTTACAAGAGTGTTCATGGAGCATTCTTAAAATAGGAAATAGTCCTCAATGGAAAATGGATACATAAGTTGAGGAACACTCACACAAAGGATTTTAAAACTGAAAATAAACTAGAATTAACATATCATTCTGAATGAATCTCACAAAGATAAGTAAAAAGCACGTTGCAAAGATACATGTACTGTGCTCCATTTTGTTACAAATTTGACATTTTACCACTCCCTCTCCAATTTAACATTTCTTACATTTGGTTTTTCTGAACATCACAATCTTAGATGTCCTGCTACATTACTGGCAAATTCTCAGTCTCTTCTGTTTTCCATTTTATTTCAGGATTTGTTAATGTTGGAAGATCACAATAATCTGCCCTTAGACATTTTCTCTTATGAATTTTCACTTTTTCTTCTTGATCACATCTTTTTTCATTGTTTTAAATACTATTATGCAACTGATGACTCCTAGATGGCCCCAGGCCTTTTCTCTGGATTCCCGATTCACATATACAACTATCTATTGCCGTATCCATTTGGATATCTTATGAAATATATCAAAAACTTAACATGTCTAAAATATCTTCCTTGCTGACTTTCCAAAACCTGGCTCTGTCCTTTGTCTTCCCCACCGCAGTTAATGGCAACTTTATTTTTTCTTCCTGTCCCACTTGAAGAAATTGGACCAATTATCTTACACCTCCTGAATTTGTCAGTGTTGTTAGCCTGTTTCTCTAGCCCGTATATTTCTAGTTAATTTTAAGTCTAAGAACTTGGTCAAATTCAAGTCGTGGTTAAAACTGAACACTGAGTTAAGGTAATGATCACCTGATACCTCCATTGTCTAACTGAAGAAAATGAGCTAGCTGGTTTAACACTGTATTCGATTTCTATTGCTGCTGTAACAAATTATCACAAACTTAATGGTTTAAAATGACAATAACCCATTATCATAGAGTTTGGAGATCAGAATTCCAAAATGAATCAGCAGAGCTAAGGGTCTAGGGGAGAATATATCCCTTGTATTTGCAGCTTCTAGAAGCTGGCCGCCTTCCTTGGCTCATGAACCTGCATCACTCTGACTTCTGCTCTTGTCGTCATACCTTTCACTCCAACTCACTTAACCTTCTTCTTATAAGTCCCCTTAAGTCTGCAAAGTCTCTTTCACCATGAAAGACAACTTTCATGCTTTAAATGCATTATTTCAACAGGAGTCAGAGATTAGGATGTTAACATCTTTTGGAGTGGAGGGAAGGCATTACACTGCCTGCTACAGGCACCACACAAATGTTCATTTCTCCATCAGTCTTTCAACCAGTGGTTTTAACACCATTGTTAATCATTGCTCAAGTCAATAATTCTAATAAAGATTGAAAAATAATAATTTTTTAAAGTGAGGCTATTTCTTAAACCTAAAATTCAAGTACCACAGCAAAGGCAGAAAAAAACATGCTTAAATCTTTTCTTTTGATTTGCATTTTTTAAAGTAAAAAAGTTAAATAACAGCTTTGAATGCTGACAAATGAATTTCTTTGGTTTTCCTAATAATTCAGTCTCAATGATTTTTGCAGAATATAATTTCAACAATTGTAATGCTCATCTTCTTATGCATATTGTCACAATTTTGGCCATTGGGAGTTCCTTTGAGCTGGCTCCTGTGTTCTTTGACATGACACTATCAATCTTTGAATCCTCTTTCATTTACAGTATAATTACATGCCCTAGGACCACCTTGTACTTTTCTTGACCCACATTTCAAATCAGCCATTTCTCCAAGGAGGGAAATAGTATTAGAGGACACAACCCTAGTGCCACAAATAATCATTGCTACTAGGGTGAAATTGCTTCTAAGCAATTTCAGTGGACAGAGATATATAAATTAATGACTTTATATTTGATATACAGTACAATTTCAATGTTTCCCTTCTTTTATTTTATTCTTGTATATACTCTAACTTACACTAAAGTATTTCTTTTTGTTGTTATATTAATATTTTTTGTTTCATTCAATAGTATAAAGAGTATCAATATAATAGTAGCAATATTACCTTTTAAAAGTTAAACTACTATCCAATAAGGTTTTGTGTAGACATAGCCAAACTCATTCTAAAATTTATTGTAGAAAGACACAGGACCTACACTAGCTTGAATAATTTTGAAAAATAAGCATGAAGTGGGAAGAATCACTTTACTCAAAACTAGGGCTAACTATATAGCTATAGTAATCGAAACAGCATGGTATTGGCAGAGAAACAGACATACAGATCAATGAAACAGAATAGAAAACCCAAAAATAAAGCCACACAAATATATCCAACTGATTTTTGACAAAGGTACAAAAGTAATTCAATAGAGAAAGGCTAGTCTCTTATTGGAGCAATTGGACATTCATAGGTTAGAAAAAGCACAAAGAAAGTAGACATAAACCTTGCACCTTATACAAAACTAAACTCAAAATGAATCCCAGGTTTAAATTTAAAGTATAAAACTATAAAACTTTAGAAAATGAAATAAAATCTTTAGTCCTTAGGGCTAAGAGTTCTTACATTTGACAATAAATTACAATTTATAAAAGAAAAAATGTATCACATCAAAATTTAAAACTTTTGCTTTCCAAAAAATCCTATAAAAAGGATAAAAAGATTAGTTACAAACAGAAAATATTTATAAACCATATATTCAACCAAGGACTTGTAGCTAGAATATACAAAGAACTCTCAAAACTCAACCATAAGGCTGGGCACAGTGGCTCACGCCTGTAATCCCAGCACTTTGGGAGGCCAAGGAGGGCGGATCACAAGGACAGGAAATCAAGACCGTCCTGGCTAACACGGTGAAACTCCATCTCTACTAAAAATACAAAAGAAATTAGCCAGGTGTGGTGGCAGGCGCCTGTAATCCCAGCTACTTAGGAGGCTGAGGCAGGAGAATGGCTTGAACCTGGGAGGCAGAGCTTGCAGTGAGCAGAGATCGTGCCACTGCACTCCAGCCTGGGTGACAGAGCGAGACTCCCTCTCAAAACAACAAGAACAACAAAACAAAACAAAATAAAACAAACAAAAAACTCAACAGTAAAAAGCAAATAAAATAGTTGAGTTATAAAATGGGCAAAAGACATAAAGAGACATTTACTGAAGAGGATGTATAGATGGCAAATGATCACATGAAAAGTTCAATATCATTAACCATTAGGGAAGTGCACATAAAACAACAAGCTACCTACCACTACACACCTAACAGAATGGTTAAAAATTAAATAAAAATAGTGATTAATAGCTAATGCTAGAAAGAATGTGAGAAACTGGATCAATCATACATTATTAGTAGGAATATAAAATGATATAGCCAGTCTGGAAATAAGTATGGCAGTTTCTTATAAAACTAAACATATTTACCATATTGCCCAGTTGTATTCCTAGTTGTATTCCTGAAATTTATTCCAGAGAAATGAAACTGTACGTCTACCCCCAAACCTGCACATGAATGTTTATATCAGCTTTGTGAATCTAAAAAATAGAAACCACTTAGATGTCCTTAAATAGGTGAATAGTTCAACTGCGGGACATCTATACTTTGAAATACTACTCAGCAATAAAAAGGAACTATTGATAACATGAAACAGTTTAGATAAAGTTCAAGGGAATTATGCTAAGTCTTGAAGTATTTCGAAAGTTTCATTTTATAAAATTATTATTTTTTGAGATGGAGTTTCACTCTTGTTGCCCAGGTTGGAGTGCAGTGGTGCAATCTTGGCTCACTGCAACCTCTGCCTCCTGAATTCAAGTGATTCTCCTGCCTCAGGCTCTTGAGTAACTGGGATTACAGGCGAGTGTGCCACCACGCCTGGCTAATTTTTGTATTTTTTTTTTTTTTTTTTTTTTTTTTTTTTTTAGTAGAGACAGGGTTTCACTGTGTTGGCCAGGCTGGTCTCAAACTCCTGACCTCAGATAATCCACTCGCCTTGACCTCCCAAAGTGCAGGGATTACAGGTGTGAGCCACCACGCCTGGCCCGAAATTTTATATAACATTTTTGAAAGAACAAAATCACCGGGGCCTATTGTGGGGCGGGGGGAGGGGGGAGGGATAGCATTAGGAGATATACCTAATGTTAAATGACGAGTTAATGGGTGCAGCACACCAACATGGCACATGTATACATATGTAACAAACCTGCACATTGTGCACATGTACCCTAAAACTTAAAGTATAATAATAAAAAAAAAGAAAGAACAAAATCAGAGATGGAGGACAGATTTGATGTCAAGGAAGGCAAATAACTTTGACTATAAAGAAGTAAAATAATTGAACCTCGTGATGAAACTCTTCTGTATCTTGACTGTGTGGTCACATGAATGTACACATGATAAAATCACAGAATACACACACACACACGCATGTAAAACTGATGAAATTTGAGCAAAGTCAATAGATTGTATCAAAATCAATTTCCTGCTTGTGACATTGTTCTATAGTTAGGCAAAACATTACTGTGGAGGGAAACTACATGAAGGAAGAATCTGTATTTCTTACAAACTGCAAGTAATTCTACAATTATCACAAAATAAGAAATTTTAAAAGACTAAACAACCAAAAAAAGTTCGATTTATCTTTACAGTTCTTTTTATTCTTAGAATGTACCGCACTAAGCATATACAGTCAAAAAATATATATTCTAAAGTCAGTTGAAATAAATCTTTTGTGGATTTATATTACCAACGCAATATCTAGTTGGATTTATTTGCTCATTTGTTTCCATTTGCTTTCAATATTAGGGATTTCTTACTAAATTGGGCTGTGTTTTCTCAGTAGGTAGTGTGTTTACACGATTCAAGAGTTACAATATGAAGAGACACCTAGAAAAGTCTTGTTTCCCTTACCGCCTCCTCCTTTATTTCCCCTCTCAACTCCTTGTAGGTAAATACTTTCATTTTACAAACAAATCCTGAAAGTGTTTGTTTAGCATGAAAATAATTGCCTTATCTTACTAAAGAAATCAACATATACTATGATGCATGTTGCATGTTTTCCTCAGTATGTCTTAGAATAACAATATTTTCTCTATCATAATACACAGAATATAGCTTCATTCTATTTTTTAATAATTTCAACTTTTATTTTAGATTTATGGTATACATGTGCAGGTTTGTTACCTGAGTATATTAAGTGATGCTGAGGTTTGGGTACGATTGATCCCATCACCCAGGTGCTGAGGATAATATCCAATAGTTTTTCAACCTTTGCTCCCCACCTCCTTCCCCCTTCTGTACTTTCCAGTGTCTATTGTTCTCATTTTTATGTCTGTGTGTACCCAACATTTTGCTCCCGCTTCTGAGAACACTTGGCATTTGGTTTTCTGTTCCTGCATTAATTCACTTAGGATGATGACCTCCAGTTGCATTCCTGTTGCTGCAAAGGACACAATTCATTCTTTACCTGGCTGTGCATCGTTCTTTTTAAAAACTATTATATTCCACTGCATGGATGTACCACAGGTTACTTAATTAGGTCTCTTTTGCTGGACACTCAGCTGTCAAGTAATACCACATGAATAACCTAGTACATATGAAATTTCTTATTCAGGTATATCTGTATAATGTATTTACAGAAAATTGATTGTTAGGTTTAAGGATTAAAGAATTTGTAATATTCTTAGATAGTGCCAAATTTTCCTTCATAGGTATTGTACCATTTTGTACTCTTTCCAGAAATAACAAGTGTCTCTCCAATAGAATTTTCAAACTTCCGTATTTTCCTCAATTTGATGGTTAGAAAATGGCTATTACCAGTTAATTTTTATTCATTTTATTGAGAGAGGTTGAATATCTTTTCAAATACTTAAATGCTATTCATAAACTTTCTGTGATTTGTCTTTTATGACTTTTGTTCTTTTTTTGGTTGGTTTTTTCTTTCTCTTCTCAATTTCTAAGAGTCACAAATATGCATATGTAGATATATAATTTACATATAACATATTTCAAACATATACTATACAAAATGATTATGTATTTGCTATATATATACTTATGTTTAATATATGTATGAATATATTGTGTGACATAATATATGTTACATATTATATATTCATAATATATTTGAAAATCCTATAAATTGAAGCTTATATATTGATATATATGATTACTCCTTTGTAACATGACTTGTAAAAAGATTCACAGTCTTGATTTTTGTCTTTATCTTGATTTTTGCCATGTAAAATTTGACTATATAAAATTATCAATATTTTATGTATTCTGGGATTTGGATATAGGTCTTCATTGTAAGATTTGGTTTTATTTATTTTTGAGACATTGTTTCATTCTGTTGCTCAGACTGCTGTGCAGTGGTATGACCACGGCTCACTGTAGCCTCAACCTCCTGGGTTTGGGCAATCCTCCCACCTCAGCCTCCTGAGTAGCTAGGATAACAGGCATATGCTACCATGCCCAGCTGATTTTTTGTATTTTTTTGTACAGATGAAGTCTCCTTTTCTGAACAAAGCTGGTTTCACACTCCTGGGCTCAGGCAATCCTCCTGCTTTGGCCTCCCAAAGTTCTAGGATTAGAGGTGTGAGCCACCACGGCAGGCTTGGTTTTGTTATTTAGATTTTTGGTCAGTTTTAACTAGTCTTGATATATGAAGTTAGGTATCAGTCCAATCTCGTCATTTTCCAAGTGGTTATCCAGGTATCTCTGCATCATTTAAGAAAAGTTTCATCTTTGCTTTTTAGATTTGAGGTACTACTTTTATCAGATACTAAATGTTCATGTGTATTTTTCCATTTATTAATCTGCTAACTTAATTATACTCTGAGGTTTCACTGCACATCTTAATATCCAATAGAACTTAACCACACATACTTTTTTTGTTCCAGAACTTAACCACACATACTTTTTTTCTTTCAGTGTTTTCATGATTGTTCCTCCTAGTTTAGATGCATTTAAAGTTACCTTATGTGGCCAGGCACAGTGGCTCAGAGGCCTATAATCCCAGCATTTTAGGGAGAACAAGATGGGAGGATCACTTAAGCTCAGGAGTTTGAGACCAGCCTGGGCAACAAAGCAAGACCCCATTTCTAAAAAAAAAAAAAAAAAATTAGCCAGGCATAGTAACATGCACCTGTAGTCCAAACTACTCAGGAGGCTGAGGTGGGAGGATGGCTTGATCCCAGGGATTTGAGGCCATAGAAAGCTATGATCATACCACTGTACTCCAGCCTGGATGACAGAAGGAGACCCTGTCTCATTTAAAAAAAAAAAAAAAAAAAAAGGAAAGAAAAAAAAAGAAAAAGAAAAGGTAAAACAAAAAAATCGTATTTAGTTCTGTTCAGCAAAGAGGCAGGAATGAAGAGTTGGCATTTTTTTCTCTGAAATCTCATTAATTTATAAATGAATTTAGGGAGAATTGACATATTGACAATCTTCATATCTAAAAACATTGTACATTTTTCCAGTTTATGGTTTATTTTTGTGTCGCAAAGACAAGAATCAACTAAAAAAATCTATGTGTTTTACTATTTCTGTTGCTTTTATAAATGGGTTCTGTCTTCCATTTTATATGAAAGATTTTTCCCCTCTATTTGCATATGTTTTGCTCACTGACATGTTCTCCAGAGCATATAACACCATGGACATGTATAGTAGGTGCTCAATAAGTATTTGTTAAATGAATGAATAAAAAGATTTGTTCTGTGTATTTGAGGGATATATACAATTACAGTGAAAATAAAAGGAATATCTAAATGCCAAGTTAATATATGAATTTGAAATGAACTCCATGTGCATAAATTCTGCCATTTGTATTCATATATTAGTTAACTTACATTAAACCTATAATTTATATAACCTATAAAAAGGATATTAAAGGTAAAGAGAACATTTTCTCATATTTTTACAAGGTTCTTAGTTCTACTATCAGGGTCATTTCATGGGCACTAAGATGAGCCCAGTGTTTGGTTTAATGTTCTGCTGTTTTGAAATTCTTAATTTTTGAACAAGAAGCCCCATAAATTATGTGGTCAATCCTGAGGATATGAAGTATAAACAGACCGAAGAAAATTTTAGGCATAATAGAGTCAGTTTAAATAAGAGGTAGAGGCAGCCAAGACCAGGCCACTCCTAGATACCACCACACGGTTGCCCCTCTACTAAGATGCTGTTAAAAAGAGGCTTAGACCAAGCCCTGCTTTTTCACAGTATATCCTCTACCCCTTTTCTTTTTCTAACTACTCTCAGCCTTTGAAACACAGCTAAAATAACACCAATTCTGTAAAATCAGGTCTCCTAATAGCTCCCACTATACTTGGTTCAGAATTTTGAATATTCGCCACATAGTTTTCAAATATATCTTTTTATACACCTCTCTGGGCAAATTTTGGTGTTGGAATTGTAGAGATCTTGGCTGAAATCCCAGCCCGCTACTTTAAGTCTCTGGGTTTTTATCCATAGAATCAAGTTAGTAAATACCCACCTTCTTAGAGTTGTTTAGAGAATAAAATAAGAATATGCGTTATTTCAAGAAAGCATGTTCTACCCATTGTGTTGGTTCCTGGATGATAATTCCCCTAAGCTCCCTTTCTCTAGGAAAAAAATTATGTTGTATTGGCCTTTATATTCTTAGGACAGAGCAAAATATCTGACCTGTGGGAGTTCAAATGTTTATGGAATGCCGAAATGTATGAATCACCTAGTGTCATGCATCAGAGACATACAATGACCTCTGGCTCCCCAATCTGAAGCTTTTCCCTGGTTGGAATTGCACTGTCTCATGGGTCTTTGGCTCCCAGAATTAGTAAACCATGCTTTACTTGGCTGGTCTCAATAGCCGAAGTGTTCGCAGCTCTAATGCTGCCTAATTTCATTTTTATTCAGTAATTCTTCTCAGAGGCTTTCCCAGAAGACCATGAATAAACTATTCCAGGTGCCTCTCCTTCTCCATCCATTGACCTGGCCAAGTACAGAGACCTCTGCTCCTGGGATTTCAGCAAGAACCAAGTAATCACTTCAAAAGCTATTTGCTCTGAAATAAACCACAACTTTGTGTGCAAATGGAAGACGCTGTTTCTCTAAACTTTAATCATTTAGCTTCCAATAGCATTTACAAAGTCTATCAATCACAGTCACAAATTAAGCTGCACTTTTAAAGTAACCCAAGGAATGTTAAGCAAGCTGGCCTTCTGCGGTCACTTTTTCCCTTGGAATAATTGCACATTTGAGACACAGCATGAAAGGACTAAAATTCAAGGCAAAGGATTTGAGAAGAGGATCACTGTGGAATAGTAGTATAAGATCACTAAGATACATTTATATTTGATACATTATTAAGTTTTGAAAACTTTGAAGGGTAATCTATTAAAGAAGTAAAATATTAAGTTGAACTAGGTGGAGATGAGAACACTGTCAGGAGGAAGGAAAAGAGAAGCAGAGAGTCTGGAGAAGTAATAAAAAAGAAGTAGGATGGGCAACAATTTCCAGGAAGAATTAAAGAGGAAATGTGGCTCAAGTATCACAATTCCCTGAAAAGAAGTCTTCACCATAGAAGGAGGGGAAGAAAAGGTTAAATATACACACAAGTGGGTTGGGCCAACCCATCTGCTGAGTCTGACAGTGTGTATAAGTGGCTTGCTCCAGCATTGCATCAACATTATTGTGTGGGAAAGTGAGAGTTGGAGTGTGGTAGAGGTATTATGAATCACCTGCTTAGACCTACTTCTCAAAATTGCTGCTTGGAAATTATCTCTTACCCAAATAGGGGTACAATGGAGGCAATGGTAGCAGTGACTCAGGAATGGTCACTGAGCAGAATGTGTATAAGTTCCTCAAGATAGTAGTTAGGCAGAGAGCGAGGCACAGCCACCCAGCTAGCCAAAAAGGAATAGAGGGAAGAGAGTGGCTGTGAAACATTCTGGGAGCCACTTTCCAGCCTTTGAAAATTAGGGGAAGGAAAAAAAAAAAAAAGAGCTTGACACGTGATGCTAGCATTTTCCATTCTCACTACATTCTTAGGCCAGTGATCTACTAAACTATCAATGAAAGTCAGTATTTTAAGAATTCTCTGTAATTTTGCAGCATGAGTAGATAATTTCCTAATTAGTGGCAAGTGGATCTGAGTTTGAATTATACTTCTGCCATTTACTGGCTATGTTGCAATCGCCAAATGACTTAAGGTTTTAAAGGATCCATTCCCCTATTTATAACAGGTGAATAACAACACTGATTCACTGTATTGTTGGGACAATTAATTCTTCAGAAAAAGAATATCTGACACATGATAAAAACTCACTGCGTGTTATATGTCTTATACCACATTCTTTAAATTCTTTCATGATTAAAAAAAAAGTCTTAGTCTTTTTTGTCTTAAAAAAATGAACTTTGGCCTCAATGTTAAAATAAATACTGAATATTTAAAAGTTAATATAATAAAGACTAGAATATTAAGGTACCTAAGCAAGAAAATAAAACAATATTGAAATCTATCACAGTCAGAATGCTATGGACAAGAAGTCTCAGACAGATTGTTGGTAATTATTTCCTCTGTCAACTTCAGAGGTAGAGTTGAGTAGGGATGAATTTGAATGATATAATATTTTATTTCAGGTCCTCCAAAGAATTATAAGTTTGAATAGTTTTAACACCAATTCAGAATATTTCTGCATGAAATTCTGCTTTACATTTCATTAAATAAGTGAGGAAAGATATTTGGACAGGGTCTTGAACACAAGACAAAGGAACTATAATTTTAGTTGATAGAATACAAGAACCAGCAAAGACTTTTAATATATATATATTAGCAAAGACTTTTAATATATATATATTGAAGAGAAAATTTTCTTTACTCAAAAACAGCAAGCATTCATTTGGCACAAAATATATGAACCAAGGCAATAGGTTGGAAGGACAGAGGCAGGTTGAATATCATCACAATGAGATAATCTTTCAAGAGCAAAGAGGTCAAAGATGAAGCTAATTTCTTAAGAACAATAAAGATTTTGAACAGCCTCTGTGGAGTGGTGTTATCAAGATCCAACAATATAGCAATAGAGAAGTGATAATCTGTAACAAAGGACCAGTTTGTAGGAACTCACTCTGCAAAATTAGGACTTCTCCAAGCAATAGTCAACTGATATACAGCAGGTAAGTAGGGCAATGGTGTTCATCAAGCATTGAACAATCAAGATAGAAACAACATAAAATCAAGAGTATGAAGAGCCTGTAAATAGTTTCAAGGGAAATGTTGAAACTACCTTAATGTTATACTATAATTATTAACGTTCATGAATAAAAAAATTGAATACCTTTTCTCTTAAAATAACTTTGGTGTAGGAAGAACATAAAAATGATATGTAGTTTTAAGTGAAGGGGTTCTTTATTTAAATAACAAAAAGTATGATGCCTATACTAAGAATATTATGATTCTTTATTTAAATAAAGCATGATGGGTAGAGAAACAAAAGAACACCCACAAAAAATCCTGAAGCTTTATTGAATTTTTCTCCTAAAGCTTACAGAGGACATAGTGATTATCCTGTGAGATTCTCTGCTTTGGTGTAGAGATAGTAAGACTAATGTGGCTCAAGGTAGTATTGGGATACACCACCTTGTAAAATAAAGACTAGAGTAGGGATTGTAAGGAGAGGAGGAGAGTAGCATTTATTGAAAATCTACCATCTTCAAAAGTTCTAAAGTTCTTCATATTTGCACTTTTATCTTTCACATGTTGACCCTTTTCAGTAGGTATTATTAACCCCACTCTAGAAATGAGAAAACTAATGTTCAATGAGGTAAATTAACTGACTAAAGTCACTCAGCTGGTGGGTAGCAAAAGAGCCAGAGTTATGATCCAAACGTGTTTATGTGGAGCCAAACTCCATATTCATTCCATGATGATATTCAATCCCATGTGAATATTGCCTTGTGGAAAATGATGGAAAAGAGATCAATATGACCATTGTCATTTTCAATATACTGTATTTAAAACAAATCTTAACATGCTTTCCTCTCTAGCTTACAACAGAGTTATAACAGATAAGTGACTAAAAAATAGCTTCTCTTTTCAAATGTGTCATTTTTATACTTTTATGGATTGTACGTTAAAGATACACAAAACTGTGCAATAACAAGTTTTTCTGAGATGTCTAGCCCAATAACCTATTACCTTTCTAATGTTTATTTTTAAAGTAATAAAGAAACTCTAAAATCAAGAAAACCACTTATGGGTTGTTTTGGCATGGGGTGGTTAAATACATTCTTATTTTTGTTGCTAAAAAATAAATTTAAAATTCCAAATGCATAGCTCTGTGTGAGATGTATAATTGAGTACATTAGTGAAAATTTCAGCAACACTATGCCAGAGTTATTTTTACAGAATTACTGAATTTATATAAAATGATGTCAATATAAATAAGTTTACCCAGTGGAATTAAAAAATGCCTCATGTAGAGAAATGACTAGACTATTTATATATAATATACAACTACTCCTTCACAATTTTTTAAATTCTTATAAAAACTAATTTATGTCATTTAGTTTTCTACATTTTACTTTTTCATTAGACAGGGAAGTTTCAACCCAACATGTTATTTGCAAAGAAAATAATTAGGCTTGTGTAGAACACTATTATGTTTCTTAAAAGGATTTTTGTCCTTTTAGAGAAGAAAATAACATTTTCTTGTAACGTTCTTTTAAATTCACTGAAAAAGAAGATCTATCCTGAAATTTAAACACTAAGTCATCCTTAAGAAAACACTTGTCTGATTTAATAACAATGATTAGGAAATTATTCAGTCTCCAGTATTTTTGAAATGTTGGCCTTTTACCTACATTTTAATGCCGTACTCTAATTCTGTTAATAAATTATATTAACAAAAGCTTTAGAAAATACCTAAAATATAGAACATGTTATTAGTTTTTGTTCCTCTGCTTTCAGATATTTGGGACAGGGGATCATAATAGCTCATTAAATCTATTTATTTACCTGAGAAGTAAAATTCCTCTGGAAGTTATCTTTACATAAGAGCAAATATATTCAAGTCACAGGGAATTTGGTCCTCTTATTCTGTAGGTATGATTGCTAAAATAAGCCAACCCTCTATAAGGGCAAGTAACGACAGCTCTCAAATTTTTATATATGTCTTCCACCTTTGACCCAGTAATTATACTCCTAGGAATTTAGCCTATAGAGATGCATACAAGTACTTAAAATATATGTGAAAGAAAATTATAATTGTAAAAGTCTAATTGAACAGCAGTTATAGATTGAATAAATTGTGTTTAAACAATTAAATGCTGTGAATCCTTTAAAAGGTGAAGCTAGAACTATATGTATTGACATGAACTGAAGTATACAACCTATTGTTGAGTGAAAGAAGCAAGTTACAGAGTAGCATGTATATTGCAGTCCTACATATGTTTTATTATATAGTCTGGAAAATACAGTTCAAATTTTTAGTACAGGCTATCTCTGTTTCCCACCTGCAATTTCACTGTGAATTTTTTCCATTTACATACTTCCATATTGTACTAGTTACAACAGTACATATTGCTTTTTTTTTTTTATTTTTAATTTTTTTTTGAGACGGAGTCTCGCTCTGTCGCCCAGGCTGGAGTGCAGTGGCACGATGTCGGCTCACTGCAAGCTCCGCCTCCTAGGTTCATGCCATTCTCCTGCCTCAGCCTCCTGAGTAGCTGGGACCACAGGCGCCTGCCACCACACCCGGCTAATTTTTTGTATTTTTAGTAGGACGGGGTTTCACCGTGTTAGCCAGGATGGTCTTGATCTCCTGACCTCGTGATCTGCCCCGCCTCGGCCTCCCAAAGTTGCTTTTATTTTTTAAACCACCCCTATTTAATTCAATTACTTTTAAAGGAGGCAATCTACTGCAATATAATCTATCACTGTTATTATGGATCTAAAATACCTTAAGGAAAAAAATCTCATAAGTTGTCTTATGATTTCATTTTGTGTCTCAATTCCCAAGGCCTCCAATATGTAATCCTTCTGCCAGCTGCAGCATCTTTGTTTGGGAGTTGGATAGTTCCTATGGCGGTCTCTGGTTAAGGTCCTGGCTATTGCTGCATTAGTTCCTGCCTGTTTCAAACCTCCTTCTCCCATATCCTCAGCGTTTACATGAGCTCTCGAACATCCTTTACCAAATTCTTTTCAGTCCTGCTGAGTTTCTGTTGCTTGCACCTAAAAACCTACTACACTTTGTCTTCAGAAGCACAATGATGGTAAAAATAATTCTCTAATTCCTCTTATCTCTCCTCAGATTCTGAAAAGAGATACCCCAATCAACAAAAAAGATAATTATGATTGTTTTCAAAGGTTTTGCTTGGAGATATTTAATTCTATTGCTATTCTTCCCGCCCATCTTAACACAGCTCAAATTCCCAGAGGAGAGAAATAATTAGGTATGGTATTCTACTCTAAAGGACTTTGCTGCTATACTCACCTCTATTTCCCACAGAAACTCTACTACTTAAGCAACATCTCTAGGTCACCGAGGCCGCAGGGAAGTCACGGGTTGAAATGAGAATGTTGCTGCTTAGAGACTGTCTTAGTATCTCATTCATTTTACATGTAAGCAACACTCTATTCCACATCCATATTAAGTAAGTTTCACCAAATTTATTCTTCTTTAACCTATTACTATTCCTTAAGTATAACACAGATCACTGTATTACAATAAAACTCCAAATGCCAACCACCATTCAACTAAACGTTTTCTTGATACTTCTTTCCTAAAAATGTTCTTCTACAGCTTCTCTTTTATGCTCCTTTTATGCTCTTTTATTCTTCTTAGGCATGGAAGGAAAGGCAACCAATTAAAAAATATAAAACCAAAAAGGAAATATTTACACATTCATTCAGGTATTTATTGAACACCTACCATGTGTCATTCTTCTAGATGGTTAGCACATCAGTGAGGAAAAGGCTATTTGTCTCAATAGTCTATATAAAATACTCCCCAAACTATTTACCTTTATTTTTCTCTGATTTTTACTCTGCATCTATCCAAGATCCCAAGATTTCTATCGTGGTACAAAAATAGCTGCTGACAAATATTGTGGACCTGCCACTTTTCAGATACTAGGTTAGATATTTGGTAATATCCAAATCATTGGGAAAACTTCCTGAAAGACAATAGGTAACATTTACTATTTGTTTTACAGGTGAAGAAAGCGGGACAAGAGAGATTGATTTTTGCAATGCAACTCCACTGTTGGTGAAAAAACCTTCCAGAGAATTTAATAGATTGCTGATTTTCCTAGTAAATATGCCCTTCTGGAAATATTTAAGTTATAGGCAGGCATGCTTATGAAGACTTGCCCATGACCTTAATACAAATTTTTCAGAATATAAATATAACTGGAATTAAAATACATCTATTATAGTATGATATGTAAAACACTGCCTGTTTTTTCCATGCATGTATCTTAATACCTTTAAGGTATCCATTCAGCATTGCCTCAAGAAAGGGAGGATATCAAGGTTAGAAGGATAAAAAAAATACTCCATTTCTTGGTTTTAATGTTTTAAACAAGAAATCTAATTTTAAGACTGACATTTAGGGAAAATTTTTTGATAAGCAAGTCCTGTAGACTGATTATTTGTGTCTCCCTCTCAATATTCATATGATGAAATCCTAACCCCCAAGGTGATGGTATTATAAGGTGCAACCTTTGGCAGGTGATTGGGTCATGGTTCTTTAAGAGAAAGCCCATTCACATTCCCTAGACTACAATAATACAAAGAAGAACAGAGATGATTGAAATTGGTGTTAGTAGCAGAAAAGTCCTGAGAGGTACAAGCCCATAGCACAGACCCAGAAAAGGTACAGGGGACTAGCTTAACCTGAGCTATACTTTTAAGCAGGGTGAGAATGTTCCCACAGAGAAAGGTGGCAGGCAGAGGGGGCATTATGGATTGCAACTACAGTAGACAACAATGACAGGACAATAGCAAGGCCATAAATACACAAAAGCAAAGGCAGATATACAAAAGCAAATGCAAAAAAAAAAAAAAAAGCAAGGCCATAGATATACAAATAGTATGTAAAGACATTTATATACTATTAAGTAAATGTCATGACCGGCCAATTGTGCATGTCAGAAAGAGGCAGGAAAGGAAGGAAATGGATGCCTCCTCCCCACTAACATTGCAGGACCAGTTCCCTGCAAAATCAACCCCAAGGTTGGGGAGCGTTGCAGAAATCTTGAATGTGCTTGACTTATAAACCTGCAGTAACTGACTGACTTCATTTACACCCCAAAAGATGAAAACTCGTTAATATAACATGACTGTTCTTACCCAGAAGAGACCAGACTAATTTTTCTGTTTTGGGGAAGGCAAAAATGAAGATTCAGAATAGAAATTAATTTCAGCTATGGGAAAATAAACTTACAATTTTGCCAAGCAAGATTTTCACGTAAATATCAAGCCCACTACATTTAGAATCATGTAGACACTGAAACATCAGATTCTACTTGATTCCAAGTCTGTTCATTTCCACCACAACCCCCATGGCAATTAGACTGTGTCATGATCATCATCCCTTTCTCTGTTACATACTCTTCATCACAGGGATCCAAAATTCTTTAATTGTGTTCTGTACTCCCTGAGTTTCTTGAAATTTGTTGACAAGTCCCAGTCTAAGTGGAAGAAAAAAAAAGGGACAAATCAAAGTGTATTTCCTTTGAAAAATCCGTTTTCCCTCCTGTAGTACATTTTTTAAATACATAAAATGGAAATGAAGTCTCAATAAGTTGCCCAAGCCAAGTCTTGAACCCTTGGACTCAAGCAATCCTCCCACCTTGGTCTTCCAAAGTGTTGGGATTACAGGCATGAGCCACCACTCTTGGCCTCTTCCTGTAGTACTTTTAACTGTCTGATAGAGAATCACTTCTAATCCTTCCTTGAGTCTGTCTTACCAGTGAATTCACTGGCCAACCTTTTAGGTCCCACCCCCATGATCCCTATATTATACAGCATATTTGCTAATGGCAGAAACAAACTGGATTTCAGGGTCAAATAACTTTCCCATCACATGACCTAGTCAAGGTTCTTGTCCCCATCAGATCATAATAAAATTATTCAAATATCACTTACCTTTTTATTTAAAATGTCACCATTATCCATACTATGGGAATATGTATATAAATCCATGAAGCCACAAACATTGTTTATCTTCTTTCCTGCTAGCTTCTCTTGATTTACTGGTCACCTCTCCACTATTTTTACTCTTCCTAAGTCAGCTTGTTTCCCTCCATAGGGCATAATTTAACAGCTTGTTTGGTTCTTTTTCTCTACCTCACTAATATATCAATGCCTTCTTGTTCTGGTCAGCAAATCTTCTGCCAAGTATGTTCTCCCTACTCTTCATTAGATGTACTTTCTTTTGCCAGGAGCATTAGTTTAGAATCATGCATCGTGGTCCAGAAAACTAAATTCTGTTCTTTGACATCATATACAGAGCCAGCTGTTCACTTCTCAGTTCCTTATCTTCCAAAGTTATGACCTTGGATTAGAAGAAATTAAACCACCACCTGCATCCCTAAGACCTCCAGTTTCTTACCCAGGTTTCTAAATACTCCGTGCATAATTTTTATATGCCTTTTTTTTGCATTCATATTTTCAACTGAACTATTGAAATGTCTAATTAAAAAGCATACCTGTGTGAACATATCAAAAATGCTAAATGACTTCCTATGGATTAAGTAATGTTTTCTCATCATGTAGTCTTCAGTATCATTAATGAATACTGTCATATATTAATCCTTATTTTGTCTATACTAATTTCACTTTCTACAGTGAATCATTTCAGTGTAACACTAGAAATATATGAGGCTAGATGCGTCAATTTAAAAATTTCTCTTAAAAAATTTTGTAATTATATTCTTGTAAGAATTCTGAAGAACTAATTTTGTAATAGTTTAACATTCGGGACTAAATCGTCAACATGTTAATCTTCTCTATTTAAAGACTATCTCTTGTGTTCACTAATTGTATGCCTTTATTTAAGCTATGGATTTCCACACAGTTGAGAAGTCTTATTAAAATATTAAAAAGCAATAAAAGCTTAACTCAACTATTATTGAATTAAGCTAAGAACGAGGGTTGTAATCTATTTTATCTTTTTTAAAATACCAAAGACTTTTTCTACAACTGAAAGAAATATGTATTCAGGGAAAAAGACAATCATTTATTTGAAAAATGAAACTTAAAATGAACTCAATTATTTTCAACAACATGTTTTTCTGTTTTTGGTCCTCTCTTGTGTTGACACTATGGCATGGAACAATGTAACTTACAGACGGGATTTTAAGTTAAATTGTAGGTCAAGGCACTTGAGAAGATTTACTGCTTATGCACAAATGCTCTCCCCCTTATTATTGAATTAGTATATTCAGTTGCTCTGACCATGTGAAAATGAATGTAATCCTGAACTCTTTTCATGTAATCCCAACATCACAGCACCCATAAATTCAGACAAGTCATCAGGACAGTTTCTGCTTCCTCATTGCTTTGTAAGCATTCATGAATTTGTGGATGTGTGAAGTGAGTTCTAATCCTCTAGCCAGAATGGGGTAAAGGTTTTATCTTTCCAGTAAGGGCTCCATATCTATCTATCTCCCTCCTATCACTCTAGCACCCTGTATTCTTTGGGGCACTCTTTCTATTAGCAGATAGAGCCATATCAATGTTCTCGGGACTTCATCTGACCCTGTTCTACATGAGAATCACCTGGGAAGCTTAGACAATAGGTACTGTCTTGCCTCCATCCCAGAGCAATTAAGTTGGAATCTCTAGGGGTAGAGCACAGTTGTTCGCATTTATTACTCCCAGGTGATTCTAATGTGTCATCAAGGTGGAAAACTTTGCTATAGATGTTAAGGCAGTAATACTCAAAGTTAGCTGCAAAGTGGAATCACCTGGGGAATTTTTTTTTTATAGCCTTCCCACAGCCCAGACTAATTATATCAGCATATCTGGGAGTGAGACTAAGGCATCAGTTTTTTTTAAGAAAACCTCCCCAGGTAAACCCAAGCAGAGCTGAAAACCATTGAGGCAGGCAGCGATTCCACTGAACTTTTAACATTCACTCTCATATCACCACCAACGAATGTTTTCTTTCTACTCTCCACTGACAGATACAGATCTTATCCTATTTTCTTTATTCCCATTTCTGTCCTCACCACACATATGCACACCCAGACACACCCAGACACACACAAGTGGTATTTCCATGAGCTGCAGACTTTACTGAAGGTTTGGGACAAAGGAAGAAATTTACACTTGAGAAAAAAAATCCTGCTATTTATTATTAGACATCCTCTGCCTCAAAGTTTTTGGCCACCCTACCATCTGCCTGTTTTAAATGCTAAAGATAACTTTACCTATCAGATCCACTCACATTTTTATATAGGGAAACATAGCCCTCCTCCACACTGGCAAACATTACATACCCAAACATCTTTGGGTTACATTATTTTCTTTTCTCCCTACCAATCTCTAAGTATAAAAGAACACCATTAATAGTCATAAAGAATACCATAAGATTCTCTGTCACCTGCCCCTACACACACACCTAGCCTGAAGGAGGCAGTGATATTAAAGTCAACTTGAACTTTAAGTGACATTTTTTTCTGAACAGGTACACAAATAACGGCTACATGAATGAAAGTAATTATACAATGAGAATTAGACAATTCTCAATTGAACTCAAAGTAAATCAGTAGAAACCTTAAACAAACCTTTATAAACACTTGCTTATAAAAAGTCAAAGGACACACAAATTCAGATTCCCCAATAAGTAGATTTTCATGAAGCAAAAGTTAGAAAAATGGTCTGTGAAGGAAATAAAATACCAACTAAGAAGTTCTTCATTTCCAATTTTCTATTTTTAGATCATTCCATTTGAGCCTATTATCTCTGCCATAGTGTTTGTTCTCATTAATTTTTGTTTGTGCTTTTAATATTGTTTATACATTTGTTATGCCTTCTCCAGCATCTTAGATTGCCCATTTATTATTTCTATTTCCCACTAATTCTCAAATTACTTCCCAATTAATTACATACACAAATAATTGTTTTTAAACTTAATAAATGCTTTATTAATGAAGCTTTGGGAAAATAACATTATGAATTTTTATGTTAACTTTTGAGGAAGAACATTGTTGCTTAAT
This sequence comes from Pongo abelii, assembly GCF_028885655.2. Classification (NCBI taxonomy): domain Eukaryota; kingdom Metazoa; phylum Chordata; class Mammalia; order Primates; family Hominidae; genus Pongo; species Pongo abelii. The sequence goes on from NC_071996.2 coordinate 86,444,512, forward strand.
GAGATCACAGTAATAGCTATGAGCTAAACCCAACTATTACTCAAAAATACTGTTTTAAATCACACCAAATTTCAAAGCATACAACAATAATGAAAATTAATTTCACAAATATGCATCAACTGGAATTAGGCTAGGATCAGGCTGGCATGGACTGGGATTGGCTCTAGATCAAGGTGTGATCAGTATGCTCCCACAGTTGCTACCCAAGGCATGTTCTTATGATAGGGGTTCAAGAGAACAAGCCCAACACACAAATACATATCAAGTCTTGGGTCACATCACATCTACTAACATCCTGTTGGCTGAAGCAAGTCATATGGTCAAGTCCAAAGTCAAGAAACTGAAAATATAAACTGCTCAGCATGAGATCATAATAGATACTTAATATTACTATAGGGAACGATTTTTTTTTTTTTTTTTTTTTTAGAGTCAGGCTCTGTAACACAGGCTAGGGCACAGTGGTGCAATCATAGCTCACTGTAACCTTGAACTCCTGGGCTCAAGCGATCCTCCTGCCTCAGTCTTCTGAGTAGCTAGGACTATAGGCGTGTATCACCATGCCCAGCTAATTTAATTTTATGTAGAGATGGGAGTCTGTCATGTTGCCCAGGCTGGTGTTGAACTCCTAACCTCAAGCAATTCTCCCACCTCAGCTTCCCAAAGTGCTAGAATTACAGGTGTGAACCACCATGTCAGCCAAGAACAATTTAATTTACCATATTATCCTAGAACTATCACTTCTGGAACATACATGATAGGGTGTTAATATTTCTGTCCATATTTCTAAACTCAGTAATAACCTTGAGTTTTTCTCTCTACCTCCTTTATTCTTCTTTGAAGTTAAAGAAAGATCTCAAATGCCAGAGACAATGGACTATGGTATTAAATAGTTTTGGCTCTGGGGTCACACCCCCTGAGTTTTTATCCTTGCTTAACTATCTCTTAGATGTATAACTTCAGACAACTTAACCTTTCTGTGCCTTAACTTTCTCATCTCTAAAAGTGGGGATAATACTACAAACTACCTGATAGTGTTGTTATGAGAATTAGCTGAAATAACCAAGGTTAAGCCCTTAGAAGACTACTAGTGAATGGGAAGTACTCAATAAAAGTTAGCTAGCTAATGGAAGGAGAAAGGAGTCATCAGTAGAGTTGGACCAAGGTTAAATGTTTTCATCTCCCTTCATTTTATCCCTGGAGCCTTTTGGTAAAGAGGAAGTCAAACTTTCATCCTTTTTCTTCCTACATGGCTATTCTGATAATTACCCTGTGCTGGCCAAAGAAAGCCCCACCCCAGGAAAGAAACTTGGTGTAGGCTTCTTAAGCAGCTCTTTTTCTTCAAAAAAAAAAAAAAAAAAAAAAGTACAAAAGAAATTCCTTTGTTTCATGATCCTTTCTCTAGCTGAGGATGTATGAAAAATATTTGCTAAATAATTTCTATGTTAGTATAAGAGCATAATTTGAGTGCTTACATTGAGCCAAGTAACTTTGCTAAGCATTTTGCATATTAATATTAGGTTGATGCAAAAGTAATTGAAATAAAAGTAATGGCAAAAACCACATTCTCCCAAAGTTCCTAGGAAATGAATAACATTTTTATCCTTATTTACAAATGAAGACAACTGAAACTTAATTTGCCGAAGCACTCAGAGGTAGCAAGAGACTAAATTGGCATTGAAAATGAGCCTGTAGAAAGGATATATACACACAAAAAAAACTACAGACCAATATCCCAGATGAACATAGATACAAAAATCCTTAACAAAATACTAGCTAACCAAATCCAATAGTATATCAAAAAGATAATACATCATGATCAAGTGGGTTTCATACCAAGGATGCAGGGATGGTTTAACATAGCAAGTCAATAAATGTGACACACCACATACACAGAAAAATAAGAATAACATGATCATCTCAGTAAATGCAGAAAAAGCATTTGATAAAATCCAGCATCACTTTATGATTAAAACCCTCAGCAAAATCAGCACAAAAGGGACATAACTCAAGATAATAAATGCCCTCTATGAAAAACCCATAGTCAACACCATACTAAACCAGGGAAAGTTGAAAGCATTCCCCTGAGAACTAGAACAAGACAAGGATGCCCACATTCACCACTTCTCTTCAACATAATACTGGAAGTCCCAGCCAGAGAAATCAGACAAGAGAAAGAAAGGTCATCCAAATTGGTAAAGAGGAAGTCAAACTTTCATTTTCACCAATGATATGATCATATACCTAGAAAACCCTAAAGAATTGTCCAAAAAGCTCCTAGATCTGACAATTGAATTAAGTAAAGTTTCAGGATAAAAAGTTAATGTACACAAATCAGTAGCACAGCTATATACCAACAATGACCAAGTTGAGAATCAAATCAATAACTCAATCCCTTTTACAACAACTGAAAAAGTAAAGTACGTAGGAATATACTTAACCAAGGGGGTGAAAGATCTCTACAAGGAAAGCTACAAAATGCTGCTGAAAGAAATCAGATGACACAAACAAGTGGAAACACATCCCAATGTCTTGGATGGGTAGAATTTTATGAAAATGACCATATTGTCAAAAGCAATCCAATTCCCATCAAAATACCATCATCATTCTTCACAGAACCACAAAATAAAAACCCCAAATTCACATGGAACCCAAAAAGAGCCCGCATATCCAAAGCCAGACTAAGCAAAAAGAACAAATTGCAGCATCTCAATACCCAACTTCCTACTATACTACAAGGCTATAGTCACCAAAACAGCATGGTACTGATATGAAAATAGGCACATAGACCAATGGAACAGAATAGAGAACCCAAACAAATAAAGAGAGAATGTTTTTCTCTATTTTGTCAACTCATCTTTGACAAAGTAAACAAAAACATGAAGTGGGGAGAAGACACCCTATTCAAAAAATGGTGCTGTTACAATTGGCAAGCCACATGTAGAAGAATGAAACTGGATCCTCATCTCTCACCTTCAAAGATCAACTCGAGATGGATCAAATACTTAAATCTAAGGTCTGAGACCATAAAAATTATGGAAGATAACATCAGACAATTCTTCTAGGCATTGATAGGCAAATAATTCATGACGTGGAACCCAAAAGCAAACACGACAAAACCAAAAATAAACGAATGGGACTTAATTAAACTAAATAGCTTCTGCGCAGCAAAAGAAATAATCAGCAGAGCAAACAGACAACCCACAGTGAGAGAAAATATTCAAAAACTATGCTTCCAACAGAGGACTAATATACAGAATCTACAAGGAACTGAGATCAGTAAGAAAACAAATAATCCCATCAAATGTGGGCAAATGATATGAATAGACAATTCTCAGAATAAAATACTCAAACAGCCAACAAACATGAAAAAATTGTCAGTGTCACTAATCATCAGGAAAATGCAAATTAAAACCACAATGAGATACCACCTCACTCTTGCAAGAATGACCATAATTAAAAGTAAAAAAACAGACGTTGGTGTGGATGTGGTACAAAAGGAACACCTTTACCTTGCTGATGGGAATGTAAACTAGTACAACCACTATGGAAAACATTATGGAGATTGCTCAAAGAATTAAAAGTATATCTACTATTTGATCCAGCAATACCACTACTGGGTATCTACCCAAAGGAAAATAAGTCATTATATATAAAAGACACATGCACACATGTTTAAAGCAGCACAATTCACAATTGCAAAAATATGGAATGAACTTAAATGTCCATAAAGAAAATGTGGTATACTACTCAGTATACTGAGTGGAATACTACTCAGCCATAAAACAGAACAAATAATGGCATTTGGAGCAACTCAAATGGAGCTGGAGACCATTATTCTAAGAGAAGTAACTCAGGAATGAAAAATCAAATATCGTATGCCCTCACTTATAAGTGAGAACTAAGCTATGAAAATGCAAAAGCATAAGAATTATATAATGGATTTTGGGGACTCAGGGGGAAGGGTGGGAGGGGGCTGAGGGATAAAAGATTACATATTGTGTACAGTGTACACTGGTTGGGTGATGGGTGCACAAAAATCTGAGAAATCACAACTAAAGAACTTATCAATGTAACCAAAAACCACCTGTTCCCCAAAAGCTATTGAAAATGTTTAAAGGCACATGATCACACACACAAAAGAAAAACAGATGACTTTAGAGTCTCCTTGAAGCAGTAATATAAGAAGTTCTTCAAAATGGAATATGACTTCTATACATTCTGAAAATGTGCATAAAATAAGGATGAGGTTGTAGTGCTTCATATAAATCTCACTAGGAAGAAAAAATTCACTTTGGCAATTTAATGATGGAATGTTATCCATATTTTTCAGGGAAAACCAGGATTGAAGTGTCCTTTTAGGTATCAGAACTTACCCAAGGGGAACTTAATCAGGCCATCTAATTGTTTTCCAACTGAGTTCTGCTGAGTGCCAGGGTTTCCAGTGCTAAAAACAGAAGATTTGCAAACCCCTAAAGGAGTCCAAATCCATTTTACAGAGGAGATGCGGGAGGCCCAGGAATATGAAACAACCTATCTAGCAATACTCAGCTAGTATTAAACCGGGGGTTAAAATCCAGATCTCATAATTAAAGATTAGTACCCTATTATATTGAGAAGCTTGAATTTCAAAAGATTTTGGCAAAAAAAAAAAACACAACATTATACATTTATTTACCAATCAATAAGCATTGGGACATTTTCTAAATCATCTTACCTAAGAGTGTCTTCCAGACCTTGTATATCCCTCACAAGTTGCTGAGATCATATTGACATCCAGGGCTACCATGGATGGCCATACAGGTGTGCACAGCACAACTCTAGGGGGCATTAGTTGCATAAAACGTAATTTGAATGGCACCCCCTGCTGTGTGACATGGTAGCCCAAATAACATCCCACCTATTTAAAACTCAGATTACATAAAATGAGTGTTCTGATATTCTCCCCATCCATTCCATGGTGTTTTAATTGTGTTTAGAAAAAGCGACTTTTTTTTCTGGTGCATTGTTTAGGTTGATTTGCTGACTACAATAAGCCTCCATACAAAATCTGAGAACATCTTGCTAAACAAATGCAGAATGGTTTAGTTCTTATTATCTTCTTTAGCTGGAGAGTGTATGTAAGTTCTAAGTGTCTGTCACAGATAACAACTTCATATTAACTTCCTAAGATACTCTTAACATCCATCTCAGTTTCAAAACACTACAAAACCCTGTTACTTTCAGGTATATTTTGCATTTTATTTATTTGTAGGGTCTCCCAGCAATATTAAGTGACACTACAGTCTGTATGTGAAAAAGAAAACTGTCTTTTAAAATAACTATAACATTGCACTTTATAAAAAAATGCAAGTGCATTTTCTTCTAGAAACCATGACTTACAATAATGACTATTATCTATATGCAATTATTTCTGTTATCTTGGAACATACTGACATTCACTTATTTAAAGATAGTGTAACACATTTATATTCATTGAAGCAATCTATGGATATAATTAAACCTGGATGCCCATCTTATGCTAAGTAGTAAAATGAAAAAAATTTGCAATCAGAGCTTTGGCACTGCTAAAAATAGCTCATATCAAATTGAGAAAACTGCATTATGGCTTATTTCAAACACAACTGCAAATTATTATAAGAAAACAAAATTACAACTTGGATAACTGCTATGCCAGAACATTCATTCCACCCAACAATGGGACATTGGAACTAGTCTAACAGGGCAAATGCTTCAACGAGAGCATCACTGACTGTTCGAGTGATTGCTCATTTATCTCCATTATAGTAGATGGATCCAGAGAGATAACCAAGCAGTGGCCAAAGCATGTTTTTGTAGAAAACATAATTGGACAGGATGAAATAAACTTTTAAATATTAACTAAAGATTGTGTTTGGTGGAAGGTTGGAAATATAGCCTAGAGATTTATAACAGAATTTTCTTCTCTTAATGCTCTATTTCATAAGGCAGTTTAATGAATTAGGTAATCATTAATTATCAGAGATTTATATCTGGGAGCAAAACAAAAAGTGAAGATTAAAATACACCTAAATGCCAAGAAACTTTCATTTTAATATACCCAAACTTATAACACTTTTATGCTTTAAGAAAAAATGTTTTGAGAGTGTCACCAGAAATACAATATCACTCATCAAAAACTAGTTAAAAGGAATTTTCTTACAAGTGGCTCTAATTAATGGTCCTGCTGGAACTCCAGAACAAAGCTGTTTTTATTTCATGCCACCCACAATGTTGTCTTCTTTCAATATTATTGGTCCTTATCTAGAGCACATTAGGGCTCCCTTGTTGCAAGGTTAATACCAATTATTCTATGCAGGGTTTCCCATGGCAGGAATAATTAAGTAGCATCACTGGTAGATCAAACAGTTCATTTTCAGATGAACTATGAAGTGGCTGTTGAGACTAAATATTACATTTTATTTGCATTATATAGTTTGAAAAGTCTTCCATATGCGAGTCTTTCCACGTGACACTTTTACTCTAGGGTGGCAGTGAAAGGAGAGCAGTTATATTAACATGTGAATTCTATTCTACTTTCACTATCAGAAAACTTGTCAAATCTAAATTTACTTTATTCACTAAAGAGAATGATCCAGACTTACCAGAATAAATTTAATTGATATCTAACTCTCCCATCATTTTTCTTTAAAAAGTCAGTATTTTGATTAGAAACTTTTTGGTAAGAGATACAGAAGTGTTTAAAAATCAAGGTTTATACATAGCAATTAATTCCTTTTTAAAAATTATAGACATTTGGTTCAAATCATTAAAAATGAAGCGCACCAACTCCAGCCTAGCTTCTGCACATACATCAGAGTATCTCTGGGGAGGCTGCAGGATCAAAGTGAGATCAGATCAACCCTCCTGCACCTGGCTATTTAATAGAAGCTCTATGTGGCAGATAATGTGAATTGGTATTATCTGTTTGCATTTCAACCCCTCTTCTGGCTGGACATGCGGAAACTATACTTTGCACCTTATCTTGGAGCTATGTTCTTAGTGTAAAGTAGGATGTATGAGATTTGGAAGGTGAAAGTAACACAGGTGTCCTCTGCTTCCCCTTCACCTCTCTTCTGCTAAGAAACAAAGTCCTGGGCATTTCTGACTTTCCTGTCCAGGTCTCTAGTGTCCCTTTTCCATCCTAGGAGATTGGAGGCTATTGCAACAGCAATGGATACTGTCATTTCTGGCTTCCTATCCCTGGATCACAGCTACAGGGTGTGTCTTGAAATCAGAGTACTAGTGGAGGTCTTGGAGATGGTAGCTCTCCTAAGGAATTAGTTCTATCTTGTTCTGGGAGTCATTCTGGAAATCTAGTGTCTACTTTTTTTTGCTAACATACAATTTCCTATATGAAATCATTTCCTGCTTAAAATTATGCTTCATTTTCTCACTGGACTCATTGATGTACCCTGCCTGTCCTCTCAAACAAAAAGCAAAGTCACTTCAGAGAGGACTCAGCTGGTGGCAAGCTTGCTCTTTCATAAAGAGGCTTTACATTAATATACATTTACTTATTTCTGTAGATTTATAATACACATATCTATATATACACATAAGTCTACATATTTATAAATATATACATTATAAATGTTTATATACGTCCCTTCCACTAATATATGTTAGAAGAGGTGATTATGCAAGGAAAACTTTTCTTGATTGTCTCAAGAAAGAAGAAAGGAAATAAGAATTTATACGATAAGAAAGAAGCCATAGTAAGTAATTCACAAAATGCTAAAGTATTTCTAGTCTATGAGGCAGTTCTCACATTGCTATAATGAAATACCTGAGATTGGGTCATTCATCAAGAAAAGGGTTTTAATTTTTAAATTTTAAACATTTAAAAACCTTTAAAAATGTTTCCTGCTGTTCAGGAAGCATGATGCTGGCATCTGCTCAGCTTCTGGGGAAGCATCAGGAAACTTACAATCATGGCAGAGGGCAAAGGGGTAGGCACTTCACATGGCCAGAGCAGGAGCAAATGAGCGAGAGAAAGCGAGAATGAAAGAGGGCGAGCAGTCAACGGAGCAAGCGACAGTAAGAGGGGACGTGCCGAACTTTTAAACAACCAGATCTCGTGAGAACTCACTATCATGAGATCACCATCTAGGGGATGGTGCTAAACCATTCCTGAGAAACCCACTCCCATGATCCAATCACCTCCCACCAGGCCCCACCTCCAACCTCGGGGATTACAATTCAATATGAGATTTGGGCAAGAATACGTATCCAAACTATATCAACTACTTACAGCCTGCTTTAACTTTTCTTAAGAGTTATAAACATTTATGTCTATGTTAACACACATACATTTCCACAGCTATAATTAAAAGCGAAGGTAAGACATTCAAATTCATCAAAACTGAGGCTAGTAACTTGACCAAAAGCATAAAGTCAGACTGGAGCTCAGCCTTCTACTCTCACCTTTTAAGTTCTGCCACTGACCCAGGAAAGATAGGCCTCAGTTCACAGGCCAGCCCTGGCCTCTGCTGTTGTCGTATCTGATCTTGGAATCTGTACCCAATGGTCACATCAACATGAATGACCACATTTTCCACATCCTTCAACCAACAAAAATTAAAAATTTTAAAAATTACAACTATGTAGTTGGGATTTCATTACTGAAGATCCATCTCAATTTCTGTTTGAATTTCTATCTGTGTTGCTCTATTTCAGTTTGTCTGTTCTTTGTATCTGTCTACTTCTGTTGCTTTTTTGCTACTCTTCCCCATGGCAAGAAATTATTTTTCTTTCTCCCTTTCACTTCATTTCAATTCATTAAATAGCTGTTCTATAAAATTGAAATTTATATTTCTTATAGTACATATTGATGTTTTAGTCTCTAAAAATGAAAGATTAGAAAGTTTTATAATTTTCTTTAAAATCATTGATTTATTTTCTTTACAACAGTTAACTCTTGATAAAGAAAAATCTTGCATGATTTCTCAAACCTACTGCCTGCAAATAAAATGTAATATTCATATTGTAACCTGACCTCCATTTGGAATCACTTCTAACTTTGAAGTTTTTTTTTTTAATTCTCATATCCAGAGTACAAAAAATATGTTCAGTGTTGGCAGCAGCATTTAATTTTTTCCTTCACTTTGTATTTTTATAGTATTTTAAAGAGAAATAAGCTAGATTATTAAAGTGTAAATTTACAAATAAATATCAACATTAGATCCCAGTTTCTCAAAAAGCCATAAAAGTAATTGACACACATCAATATAAAATTAAAATTTTTTAGGGCAACATTTGTGTTATTTGAAATGGATGTTTTTCCTCCTGTAAGGAAAGATGTACTCATGAATAAATTTCATCCACATTACCATGGCTTTGTTTGCAACCCAGCCAATTTAATAAAAACTAGACAATAGGAAACAAAATCAGAAAATGTTTTGCAGAAAAAACAGTGCCTGCTTTAACAAGTCTAGTCTTATCTCTTCCTAGAGTCCATCCAAGGCTTCAGTTCACTTTTTATTGCTCCATAATTACTTTGATGTACTGGGTTTTGTGAAATTAAGCATTTTTAAATACCCATGCCATATTTCTTTCAGTTTTTCAGCCTATATTGACAGCATTGTGTCTTCTCTTCTATCATGCAACATTTCCTATGGAACATGCTCAGATTCAACTCAAGAAACTTAATTGCCAGCCAATGTAACTGCACCTGAACCTCATCAGTGAAAGAGCACTTTGTAGCAAAAAGAGCCCCAGACTGGTTGTCTAGATACACTGGTCCAGTTTTTATTCCAAATGACCTTGAGCATCTATGTCAGTTCTCTGGTTCTGACTTTCTTCACCTGGAACAGAAAGATCCTGGCTTAAGGTATATAGGATTCCTTCCAGCAAAACAGTCAATTCTTCCAGGACGTATTTTCCAAATGTCAGATATAATCTATTAACCGAAGTCACATGCTCTGTGAAGGTGAAAGTAGCTTTTTGAACAAATATAGCCCAAACAAGCCAGAATTTACAGACGAAATATACTGTATTTGATATCATGATATAATTAGAAGTCCCTACCCTCAGGGAGGGTAAGTCAAATTAAGATTACAAGGCATTAAGTTCATAAAGCAAGTATCCAAAAGACAAATTCACAAGCACTGATCACAAGAGACAAAATGGAATGAAACAGAGCCAAGGAAAAGCATAAAATGTCAGGAGGAGATAATAAAAAAATATTTCCTAGAGATGTCTGAGTTCCAAATGAATCATTAGAAATAAGATTTACACACTAGGCAAGGGAAGTCAAGTGTCTGGGGATAAGAATATGTGAAGGGACAGAGGCATGGGCAAATATTTAAAGTACAAGGACAACAGTCAGAGGTAATTTGTTATATACAAGAGTTTCCTAAACTGCAGAAATGCACCCTTTAGCATATGTGACGCAAAGGGAATATACTCCTTTCAAGTTTATTTATGCTAAGATCACATCAGGAGAGATTGTCTGCAGTGCCACACAGCTCCCAGGTTCACAGGCTGAGTCTAGTCAATGTCCACACCCCTGTGATCTCAGTCTTTGTGATACAAAAATTCCCCAACACTACCAAAACTCACTTGGAGGTAATAATTAGACAACATATTGTTCTGTGCCCAATTACTGTTTACTTAATTCTCATGTGAGTTTTCTCATAATATTACCATGAAAAGGGATCCCTAACCAAATGATTGGGAGTGACATCAACAAAAATCACCCTCACTGAACCCTGTCCATTCCTATCACTGTTCTCACTTGGCTTGCCTAACTTTGCAGTTGTAAGAAAACCACCCTCTGAAGATTTTCAGACCTTTTCCTATTTTCTCAAATGACTTCATTGGGTTTATTAAATTAATTCATTATTTCTACTTCACAAACCTAAAACATTTTCCTGTTTAATGAAATATACCACTTTTGGTAGTACTATCCAATAAGGAGATTAGTTCATTATAGAAGACTACAGAGAATCAGAAATTTTTATTGTGGCTTTATAAAATCCATGACTAATCCATGATGAAATTTGCACTTGAGGAAAATTTTATTAGCAATTAGATATAATAGATAGGCGTGATAAATGAACTGATGTTAGAGGCAAGTGAAAAGCTGATGACTATTCCAGTCTTCCCAATATAAAAAAAAGTTCAACCTAGGCTAAAATAATGGCATGGAAATAACAGAAGAGCATAAATCCAAGATATGTATTAATACATAAATAAGTGTTAAAACCACTTAATAACACACTAAATTGGAGTTAGGAGAACATACATAAATCAGAAATATTGCAGGTTCAGTTCCAGACCACTGCAATAAAGTGAGTCACACACATTTTTTGCTTTCCCAATGCATAAAAAATTATGTTTACATTATCTTGTAGTCTATTAAATATATAATAGAATTATGTCTAAAAAGTTAATGTAAATACATTAATTTTAAAATACTTTATGCTAAAAAAATGCTAACAATCATTTGAGCCATCAGTGAGTTGTAATCATTTTGTGGGTGGGAGGGTCTCACCTCAGTGTTGAGGACTGCTGACTGATCAGGGTGGTGGTGGCTGAAGGCTGGGTGGCTGTGGTAGCTTCCTAAAACAAGACAACAATGAAGTACCCTGCATCAGTTGACTCTTCCTCCCATGAAAGATTTCCCTGTAGCATGTGTTGCTGTTTGATAGCATTTTACCGACAGTAAAACTTATTTCAAAATTATAATCAATCCTCTCAAACCCTGCTGCTTTAACTAAGTTTATACAATATTTTAAATCCTTTGTTATTTCAACTATGTTCACAGCATCTTCACCAGGAATAGTTTCAGTGTCAAGAAACCACTTTCTTTGCTCGTTCATAAGCGATTTCTCATCTGTTCAAGTTTTAGCATGAGATTGCAGCAATTCAGTCACATCTTCAGACTCCATTTCTTTTTTTTTATTTTTTTATTTTTTAGTTTTTTTTTCTTTTTATTATTATTATTATTATTATTATTATACTTTAGGCTCTATGGTACATGTGCACAACGTGCAGGTAAGTTACATATGTATACATGTGCCATGCTGGTACGCTGCACCCACCAACTCGTTATCTAGCATTAGGTATATCTCCCAATGCTATCCCTCCCCCCTCCCCCCACCCCACAACAGTCCCTGAAGTGTGATGTTCCCCTTCCTGTGTCCATGTGTTCTCATTGTTCAATTCCTACCTATGAGTGAGAATATGCGGTGTTTGGTTTTTTGTTCTTGCGATAGTTTACTGAGAATGATGATTTCCAAAATTCAGACTCCATTTCTAATTCTAGTCCTCTTTCCACATTTGCAGTTACTTCCTGCCACATCTGCAGTTCCTTTCTCTGCTGAAGTCTTGAACCCTTGAAAGTTATCCATGAAGGTTCAAATGGACTTCTTTTAAGCTCCTGTTAATGTTGATATTTTAACCTCCTCCCATCAATCACAAATGTTTTTAATGACATTTAGGATGATGAATCCATTCCAGAAGGTTTTCAATGTCCTTTGCCCTGATTCAGAGAAACCGCTGTCAATATCAGCTATAGCTTTACAAAATATATTTCTCAAATAACAAGAGTTGAAAGTCAAGATTACTCCTTGATCCATAGGATATAGACTACAGATTGTATTAGCAGGCATGAAAACAACATGAATCTCCCTTGTGTACTTCTCCATCGGAGCTCCTGGGAACTAGCTGCATTGCCAGTGGGCAGTAATATTTTGAAAGGAATATTTTTCTGAGCAGTAGGTCTTAACAGTGGGCTTAAAATATTCAGTAAATCGTGCTACAGAAAGATGTGCTGTCATTCAGGCTTTGTTGTTCCATTTCTAAAGGACAGGCAAAGTAGATTTAGCATCGTCATTAAGAGCCCTAGGATTTTCAGAATAAGTGAACATTGACATCAACTTAAAAATCACCAGCTGCATTAGCCCCTAACAAGAGAGTCAGCCTGTCCTTTGAAGCTTTGGAACCAAGCACTGACTTCCTCTCTAGCTATGAAAGTCTTTTCCAATATAAGGCTGTTTCTTTTCCATTGAACATCTTTCATTTGGTGTAATCACCATCAATTGGCTACATCTTCTGGATAACTTGCTGCAGCTTCTATATGAGCACTTGCTGCTTCACCTTGCCCTTTTATGTTGCAGAGGAAGTTTCTTCCTTCAACCTCATGAACCAACCTCTGATATCTTCAAACTTTTCTTCTGAAGCTTCTTCACCTCTCTGTCTTCACAGAATTGAGGAGAGTTAGGGCTTTACTCTGGATAAAGCTTTGGCTTGAGATAGTGAGTTTCATCTTCTATTCAGATCACTAAACATTTTTCCCCGTCAACAACAGGCTGTTTTCCTTTCTTATATTTGTCTGCACTGGAATAACACTTTTAACTTCCTTCATGAACTTTTCCTTTGCATCATTCATGACTTTGCTAACTGTTTGGTGCATGAGGCCTTGCTCTCTATCTCAACTTTTGACCTGCCTTTCTCACTCTTAATCATTTCTAGCTTTCGATTTAAAGAGATGTGAGACTCTAAGAGGTTATTCTGTACACTATAGTGAACCACTAAGAGGTTCACTATAGTGAACCACTAAGAGGTTCACTATAGTGAACACTAAGAGGTTATTGTAGGCTTATTAATTAATCGTCCTAATTTCTACATTGTTGTGTCTCAGGGAATAGGGAACGCTGAGGAATGTGGAGAGAAAAGGGGTAACAACAGCTAGCCAGTGAAACAGTCAGAAAACACAAAACATTTATCCATTAAATTAATTGTCTATATGAGTGTGGTTTGTGGCACCATAGAAAAATTACAGTAGTAACATTAACGATCTCAGATCATCATAACAGATATAATAAAAAATATAGAAATACTGCAAGAATTTCCAAAATGTGATACAGAGATACAAAGTGCATATATGCTGTTGGAAAAATAGCAGCAATAAACTTGCTCATTACAGGGTTAACACAAACCTTCAATTTTTTAAAAAAATGCAGTATCTGCAAAATGCAATAAAGTGAATGAAATGCAATAAAATGAAGTCTTCCTATAATAGAGGTATAGGGTAATAACATTAGAGGACTAGGAGAATGGTCAAGTCTTATAATGCAATGGAGAAATGGTGAGGGAGCCAGATTGGAGATAAGTAGGGATGCAACATTCATCCATTCGTCCTAAATCTTCAGAACTTATTAATGGCCAGGCACTGCACTGGTTCCTAGGAGGACCATAGTTGCTAAGACAAACCTTTTCTCTTTATGTAGCCTACAAACTATCAACATATGATTGTCAGTAATCAATTTGTGTTTAAAGTACTGCATTAAGGAATTTCAGGCTATACTAGGACAGGAGACCCAATCTAGTCTAATATCTAAGACAAGACCTGAAGGGAAAAGATGAAAAAGAATTGGGAAAAAGCAATGCATTCAAATGCAATCTGTTTTCAGCGTACTTCATTTGAGGTAATCATGAGAAATTCTGTTATCTTCTAGAAATTCTATGCCAGACCCTTCACATATGCAATGCAAAATGTATAGCAGCTCTAAGGTAATTATTATTCCATTTTCTAAATCCAGAAACTGCAAATCTAACACATTAAATTAACCATGGTGGCAAGGCAGGTAAGTCCTAAATTTGGAATTCGCCCCAGTCTGCCTGCCTCAAAGACCTTACTCTCAGTATATTAGGTTAGGAGTTTCTTCTTTATTCTGAAGGAATCTACCATACTCACCTCCTTTGACACTAGCTCCACACTGAATAAATCCAATCCTTCTGCCTTGACAGCCCTTAAAATATTTAAAGGCACAGTTATGTTTGCCAGCACAGCTTTTAATCTTGCACCACATTGTAAGGATATATATGTTTGCATATTCCAATCAAAAGAAAATGACCTTAATCACCACTTTCTGCCTTGTTTTTTTCTTAAGGTTGTAACATCATAGTATATTGAGACATGGCCTTTTGTTAAGAACCTCATATATATATATCAGCATTCTGCCCCCCGCTCTTGTATACACCAGATTCCCTTTCAATCGTCTTCAACCTGCATTTTAAAAAAATCTCTGATTTCCCTTATTACCATCCTAGTGCTTTCTGCCATTGGTTATCAATGAGCATTTGGGACAATATTCTCTACCCTTTGGCCCTCTCTATCTCTTGTCTCTATTACCTGACATTTTTAACTCTTCCACTTGCTTTGCAAAGCTTCCCTAATTGCTGTCTCTCTTACTCATTAGCTATCTCAAGGTTCTGCCCCCTTAAGTTAAACTGCTAGAGAGTATGTTGAATTTTCTGTGCCAGAGCTAACACGTTTATTTCAGTCAACTAATAGCCAAGTTCTAATTATAATCCACAAGTAAAATATGAAATAAAGTTTGAGTTGGAAAACACCAAGTGAATTTGTACTGAAGAAAACATCTGTTTTAAGATGTGGAACTCATAAGTGGAAAAAGAAATCACTTTCTACATTTATCTAAAAAATGTATATTCAACACTTTGTTTTCCTACGCCTATGAGATCTAAGGATCATTGATTTGAAATAATAAAGCACATACAAAGCTCTTTGGGGATTTTAAACTTCATCAAATGCCTCTATGACAAGTATTAATAGGTGTTTTATGATTTCCAAACATTGATTTCATAATCACGTTCAGCTTACAAAGTCAGAGGCCTATTTGTCCCACTGTAAATTAAATCCCATTAATGTTAATGGTAAAACATAATGAGCCTCATCATATTTGGGGATGGGAGTGTAAAATACTCAAACTGAAAGAAGACGTCTTAATTGTTCTACTGCCTTTAAACTGGCAAAATCTACTGGATGACTACACCAGTTAAAATTCCTCTACGTTATATTCAATATCACCAATAACATTTTTTCTTATTAGAGTCTCTATTAATCAATGCTGACTATACACTATAAAATTTATGGGAAGCCAAAGCTTCTATTTTCACACACACACACACACACACACACACACACACACACACTTTATACCACTTCTGAGGAGAGGAAGTTCTGATATTAGGAAATACACAGGACAAAATTGGCCATAATACCCCAACTATAGTTTTTAATAGAAGAGAAGACCAGAGGCAAGAGAATGCGTGGGCACTTGAAATTCAACAACTGAGAGATCCCTTTTGAATCCATTTCTTCTGATTTGTGTCTCCACTGGCACTCTTGAGCCTTTTCCTCTAGATTTGTTTTTCTCATATATGTGGTATAATAAGATAGGCCTAAGATAAGGCTCCCCACCCCTGGGAGACCAGGGTGAGTAGAGGAGGGTCTATTTTGTTTCTATTTGAAAGTTTTTACCTTGTCACATGAAGAGATGCTTCTTCCTTTTCAGAAGTATCAGGGCGAGAGCTTCAAACCTTTCCACTCCACTCAGTCTCACTCAAAAGAAGAGTATGTCTTATCAAATTGCACAGTTAGAGTTGCCGCCCACACATAGCCAGGGCTCTCTTCTCGCCTTTTGAGCCATGGAAAGTGTGAGTTCTTTTCTTATTCTTGATCTTCGGTGGGGAGCACACCTGAGTCTACAGCACCAATTTTCAAAGTGTAGTCCACATTCAGCAGCATCGGCATCATCTGTGAACTTGTTAGAAATGCAAATTGTCCTGCTTCATGCCACAGTGAGTTAGACTCAATAAACTTAACCATGGAATTAGAGCCTAGGAACCTGTGTTTAATGAGTCCCTCTAAGGGATCTTTATGCTCACCAAAGTTTAAAGAGCAGTGCTTTAAAAACACTGCTTCTAAAATTTTAACATGAGAAAATTGTTAAACAGCATATTGTGGTTCTGAGATGGGGCCCAAGATCTTGCATGCCTAACACAGTCTCAGGTGATACTGATACTGTTAGTACATAGACTACATGCTTTTTCAATATGGGTTGAACATTGGAATCACCTGGAGAACCTAAATACCACTAATAATTGAGTTCCAACCCCAAACATTTTGATTTAATTAATCTGATGTATAGCCTGTGGGTCTGGGCCAATTGTGGTTAAAGATACAGTTGATATTTCAGTCTGTAGGTCTATTTTTCACTAGCTCTAAGTCCACAAAGAGAAGAATGGGATTGCTACCTTAAATCCCAACTGGAAAATTCATTAAGAAGTCAGTACCATAATCTGACTCTACTGCAGTTCGTGAGGAGAAATCTCCATGGAGAGATTCCTTGGACTCATTTGATTGCTGCTGTTCTTTCACAAGAATGTTAAGACATAAGACTTAAAAGACCAAGATTAAGACGTGAGCCTAGGAGAAAGAGAGGAAAGAGATTTCTCAGCCTGCTTTTTAAAAGGAGGGATCACAGCACTCATATAATCTCCTGGTTCATCAGAGTAAGAGACCAGATAAGGGAATTAGGCCAACTCTCCAGTGGGCAATATTGTACAGATTAATTGAGTTTACTCAGTGGTGACCAGCCCTGCATATCTTACAATAAAAAGCAAATAGCAAGGTGATCACAGAGTTGGGATCTTTGTTATCTTCTTGACGACATTCCTAGAAATTAACATATACTGAGAATCCAGGCAACCAATACATATTTGTCAGACATCTCCTTTAGGCAAGCTCAGTGCCAGGCCCTGAGGGGCAGATAAAATCATGAACAAAGAATTCAGTTTCCAGAATGGTGGTGTTAGGAGTCTCCTCTCCTTAGCACAACAAGCATAACAGGTGAAAATTATATTTAAAATATGTAAAGTATCTGCAAGTTTTCCTAAAGGCAGAGACAAATGAAGAAGCATATATTCAAGAAAATCTACTAAAACTCAGCGAAAACAGCAAGAGTCTATGACATTTGTACCACTACTTACTCCTTATGAATAAATACATACCAATAAATTCGATAGATGTAATTAACACATTCCTAGAAAGATAGAAACTACCAAAATTGACTCAAGAACACAGAAAATCTGAATAGACCAATAATAAGTAAAGAGATTGAATTAAGAGATCAAAAAGCTACTCAAAAAGAAAAGCCCAGTTCCAGATGACTTTATTAGTAATTTCTACCAAACATTTAAAGAAAAATGAATAACAATTACTTACAAACTTCCAAAACATTGAAGAGGAGAGAATACTTTCTTTTTTTTTTTTCTAATTTTAGGGTTTGCTTTCACTAGACTTACTTTATTTAGTTTTATGTGACATTGATATTTTATTATAAAAGGTAATATGTGTTCTTTAAAATAAATCAAATAAACCAGAGATATATAAAGAAAAATTATTAATCTCCTCACCATCTTCTTTCAATTCTCTCTTACATGGGTATCCAATTTTAACAATTACAAATGTGTTTCTCTGCATTTTTCTCTATACACACACATTTATATCACATACACATAGTTTTAAAAATAATTGTTTTCCTTTTTTTTCTTTGAGACAGGATCTCACTCTGTTGCCTAGGCTAGAGTGCAGTGGTGCAATCTCAGCTCACTGCAACCTCTGCCTCCCGGGTTCAAGCGATTCTCCTGCCTCAGCCTCCCAAGTAGCTGGGACTACAGGCATGGTGCCACCAGGCCCAGATAATTTCTTTTGTATTTTTAGTAGAGACAGGGTTTCACTATGTTGGCCAGGCTGGTCTCGAACTCCTGACCTCAAGTGATCTGCCCACCTCGGCCTCCCAAAGTGCTAGGATTACAGGCATGAGCCACTGTGCCCAGCCTGTTTTCCTTTTTATATAAAAACAAAATGATGCCATGCTTGTTGCCCTGTAGATTTTTTTTTTTAATTTACAATAACATGAAGATTTTTTCTTTTATTTATTTATTTATTTATTTCCTTTATTATTATTATTATTATTATTATACTTTACGTTTTATGGTACTTGTGCGCAATGTGCAGGTAAGTTACATATGTATACATGTGCCATGCTGGTGCGCTGCACCCACTAACTCGTCATCTAGCATTAGGTATATTTCCCAATGCTATCCCTTCCCCCTCCCCCCACCCCACAACAGTCCCCGAAGTGTGATGTTCCCCTTCCTGTGTCCATGTGTTCTCATTGTTCAATTCCCACCTATGAGTGAGAATATTCCATGATCATGGGTAGGAAGAATCAATATCGTGAAAATGGCCATCCTTCCCAAGGTAATTTACAGATTCAATGCCATCCCCATCAAGCTACCAATGACTTTCTTCACAGAATTGGAAAAAACTACTTTAAAGTTCATATGGAACCAAAAAAGAGCCCGCATCGCCAAGTCAATCCTAAACCAAAAGAACAAAGCTGGAGGCATCACACTACCTGACTTCAAACTATACTACAAGGCTACAGTAACCAAAACAGCATGGTACTGGTACCAAAACAGAGATATAGATCAATGGAACAGAACAGAGCCGTCAGAAATAATGCCACATATCTACAACTATATGATCTTTGACAAACCTGACAAAAACAAGAAATGGGGAAAGGATTCCCTATTTAATAAATGGTGCTGGGAAAACTGGCTAGCCATATGTAGAAAGCTGAAACTGGATCCCTTCCTTACACCTTATACAAAAATCAATTCAAGATGGATTAAAGACTTAAATGTTAGACCTAAAACCATAAAAACCCTAGAAGAAAACCTAGGCATTACCATTCAGGACATAGGCATGGGCAAGGACTTCATGTCTAAAACACCAAAAGCAATGGCAACAAAAGCCAAAATTGACAAATGGGATCTAATTAAACTAAAGAGCTTCTGCACAGCAAAGGAAACTACCATCAGAGTGAACAGGCAACCTACAAAATGGGAGAAAATTTTTGCAACCTACTCATCTGACAAAGGGCTAATATCCAGAATCTACAATGAACTCCAACAAATTTACAAGAAAAAAACAAACAACCCCATCAAAAAGTGGGCGAAGGACATGAAGAGACACTTCTCAAAAGAAGACATTTATGCAGCCAAAAAACACATGAAAAAATGCTCACCATCATTGGCCATCAGAGAAATGCAAATCAAAACCACAATGAGATACCATCTCACACCAGTTAGAATGGCAATCATTAAAAAGTCAGGAAACAACAGGTGCTGGAGAGGATGTGGAGAAATAGGAACACTTTTACACTGTTGGTGGGACTGTAAACTAGTTCAACCCTTGTGGAAGTCAGTGTGGCGATTCCTCAGGGATCTAGAACTAGAAATTCCATTCGACCCAGCCATCCCATTACTGGGTATATACCCAAAGGACTATAAATCATGCTGCTATAAAGACACATGCACACGTATGTTTATTGCGGCATTATTCACAATAGCAAAGACTTGGAACCAACCCAAATGTCCAACAATGATAGACTAGATTAAGAAAATGTGGCACATATACACCATGGAATACTATGCAGCCATAAAAAATGATGAGTTCATGTCCTTTGTAGGGACATGGATGAAATTGGAAATCATCATTCTCAGTAAACTATCACAAGAGAATACTTTCAAATGCCTTCTACGGGGCCAATATTACCTGATTCCAAAACCAAAGACATCACAAAATTACAGGATAATATCCCTTATGAATATAGATGTAAAAATCCTCATAAAAACTTAGCAAATCATATGTAGCAACATAGAAAAAGGACTATACATCATGACTAAGTGAGATTTATCCCAGGAACTCAGGTAGATTTAATATCCAAAAATAAATTAATGTAATATATCATATTAATAGAATAAAGGACAAAATCCACATGATTATTTCAATAGACTCAGAAAAAGCATTTGAAAAAATCTAACACCATGTTATGATACAAACTCTGACTAAAAAGACATAAAAGAGATCTTCAACTTGATAAAGGGCAACTATTCTATGCAATCTCTATCAAAATCCCAAAATGTTTTTTTGCAGAAATTGGCAAGCTGATTCTAAAATTCATATGAAGTACAAGGGACCCAGAATAATCAAAACAATCTGGAGAAAGAAGAACAAAGTTGAAGGATGTACACTTTCAGGTTTCAAAACTTACTACACAGCTACAGGAATCAAGACTGGTATTGGCACAGACAGGCAGACAGGTAGATGGAATAGAATTGAGAGTCCTGAAATAAACTTTTACATTTACAGTCAATTGATTTTCCATGTGGCTGCCCAAACAAATCAATGCAGAAAGAATAGTCTTTTCAACACATTGTTTGGGGAAAACTGGATAGCCACATGGAAAAGAATAAAGTTGGACCTCTGCTGTCTTAGTCCCTTCTGGCTTGCTATAACAAAATACCATGCACTGGGTGGCTTATAAATAACAGAAATTTATTTCTCATAGTTTAGGAGGGTGGGAAGCCTAAGATCAGAGTGCCAGCAAGGTCAGGTTCTGGTGAGAGCCCTCTCCTAGGTTGTAGACTGAAAACATCTTGCTGTGCCTTTACAAGGTAAAAGGGAAGGAATTCCTCTGGGATCTCTTTTTATAAGGGCACTAATTTCATTCATGAGGGCTCCACCCTCATGACCTAATTACCTCCCTAAGGCCCCACTTACTTCATGTTAGGGGTTAGGATTTCAACATATGAATTTTTGAAGGACATAAACGTTCAGTCCATTACATTTACCACCTTTAAATTGGTGAGGGATCTAATTATGAGTTACAACTGTAAAACTCTTAGAAAAAAATATAGGTGTAAATCTTCATGACCTTGGATTTTTAGTTATGACATTTAAATCACAAGCTACCAAAAAATACTATATACTTGGACTTCATCAAAATACTCAACTCAAAAATAAAAAGACAGCTCAATTTTTTAAATGAGCAAAAACATTTTTCCAAAAAAGATATAAAGATAGCTTGTGAACATATGTAAAATGCTCATCATCAGCCATCAGATAAATTCAAATAATCAGAAAAACATAACTTTACACACACGAGGATGGCTATAATTTAAAAAGACATATAATAACAAGTTTTAATGAGGATGTAGACTGACTCATACACTTATGGTGAAAGTTGTGGCAGTGTATGGTGGCAAAATGCTTCAGGAGTTCTTAAAACATTACACAGAGTTGGCCGGGCATGGTGGCTCACGCCTGTAATCTCAGCACTTTGGGAGGCAGAGGTGGGCAGATCACGAGGTCAGGAGATGGAGACCATCCTGGCTAACACGGTGAAACCCCGTCCTACTAAAAATACAAAAATAAAAATAAAAATAAAAAAATTAGCCGGGCATGGTGGTGGGCGCCTGTAGTCGCAGCTACTTGGGAGGCTGAGGCAGGAGAACGGCGTGAACCCAGGAGGCTGAGCTTGCAGTGAGCCAAGATGGCACCCCTGCACTCCAGCCTGGGCGACAGAGCCAGACTCCGTCTCAAAAACAAAAACAAAACAAAACAAAAAAAACATTACACAGAGTTAACATCTGACTCTGTGATATGGTTTGTCTCTGTGTCTCCAACCAGATCTCATTTTGTAGCTCTCATAATTCCCACGTGTTGTGGGAGGGACCCGGTGGGAGATGATTGAATCATGGGGGCAGGTCTTACCCGTGCTATTCTCATGATAGTGAATGGGTCTCACGAGATCTGATGGTTTTAAAAATGGGAGTTTCTCTACACAAGCTCTCTCTTTGCCTCCTGCCATCCACATAAGATGTAATTTGCTCCTCTTTGCCTTCCGCCATGGTTGTGAGGCCTCCCTAGCCATGTGGAATTGTAAGTCCAATAAACTTCTTTCTTTTGTAAATTGCCCAGTCTTGGGTATGTCTTTATCAGCAGCATGAGAACGGACTAATACACTCTGCAATTCCACTTCTAGCTATATACTTATAAGTAGTAAAAATTGTACGTCCATGCTACAAAAACTAGTACCTGAATGATCATATGCATTATTCATAATAGCCAGAGTAGAAACAACTCAAGGTTCCATAGCCGAAGGATGTATAAACAAAATGAGATATATCCATGCAATAGAATATTATGCAACCATAAAAGCAATGACAACATGGGTGAATCTTGAAACATTATGCTAAGTGAAAGAAGTGAGTCACAAAAGATCACACATATTATATAATTCCATTTACATGAAATGTCCAGAATACGCAAATCTACAGAGATAGAAAGTTGATTAGTTGTTGTGTTGGGCTGAGGTAGTGGAAGAAAATGAGTGGGTGCCTGCTAAGGGTACAGAATTTCCTTTGCGGGGGTTATAAAAATCTTGTAAAATTTATTGTGGTGACAGTTGCATAACTGTGCATGTACTAAAAGCCATTGAATCAAAATACTTTAAAAAGGTGAATGTTACAGTATATAAACTATCTTTCAAAAATGAAATAAAATATAAAATTAAAAAGTTACCAAAAACATTGAAAAAGATCACCAATAATCTCTGCTCTCAGGGAATATGCCACCCTCATCATTTTCTTCCAGAGTCGAATTAGATTCCATGGGAAGGCATAGGAAGTGTACATAACCTTGACTTGGGAGAGGAACTTTTGAACTTCCCAGAGAAAACGACAAGAATTATTGAATAAAGAGAATAACTAAAGCAAGTTGAATATTTCAAACAAGGAAATTTACATTGTACAGGTCTAGAGCAAGAGAGAATGTCGACCTTTGAGACACTAAAATAAATTCTGTAGACTAGTAAAATGTTATATGATAACTGGGGCATGTCTGTGAGGTGTGCCAGAAGAGGCTGGAGAAAGCATCATGAACAGCCATGTGGACTGTGGCATAAATCTGAATTTCTATTACAGCCCAAGAAGAAATGGAGAGCTATTGAAGAGTTCTAAAGAGAAGGAAGAGAGGCATTAGTAAGAGCTGGTCTCCCATGCATACTATATTTGGATTTATTTGGCTTATTTAATAGTTCTTGAGTTCCCTTGTATATGCCTAGGAAAAAAAATAAATCTATTTATATAACATAAAAGAAGATGTAATTTGTCAGACTGACAAGTTTGGCTACACAAAAGTAAAGAAAAAAGTCTTCTTTTTAAGAAAAATACTTTTTTTTTTTTTTTACTTAAAGTAAGGAGACAATTACCAAACACCTCTAAAACCAAAATCAGAAGACTATTGCCAGACTGAAAAAGTAGACACACACACACACACACACACACACACACACACACACACACACACAGCCTATTTGGCTAGCAAAGCAAAGCTCAGAAAGTCTGAATACATGCCACGTCGGCAAAGATATGGGTAAAAAGATACTCTCATACATAACTAGCGACAGTGCAAATTGGTATAACTTCAGTGGAAGGCAATTTAGCAATAGTTGTCAAATCAAACATGCTTTGATTGATAATTCAGCTTCCAAGAATTTAACCAATAGGTAACTCACATGCATGCCAAAGACCTATTTATGAGTCTTTTCATTACTTACTTACATTTATTATTTTTAATGTTGTTTTTAATAACAGTAGATTCGAAAGAGCTAAATGTCCAACATTAGAAAATTACTTTTATTTATTTATTTTTTCCTCCTTTTTTCATTATACTTTAATTTCTGGGGTACATGTGCAGAACATGCAGGTTTGCTACATAGGTATACATGTTCCATGGTAGTTTGCTGCATCCATCAACTCGTGATCTACATTAGGTATTTCTCCTAATGCTAACCCCACCCCCTGGTAAGGCAGGCCTCAGTGTGTGATATTCCCTTCCCTGTGTCCATGTGTTCTCTTTGTTCAACTCCCACTTATGAGTGAGAACATGTGATGTTTGGTTTTCTGTTCTTGTGTTAGTTTGCTGAGAATGATGGTTTCCAGTTTCATCCATGTTGCTGCAAAGGACATGAACTCATTCTTTTTCATGACTGCATAGTATTCCATGGTGTATATGTACCACATTTTTTTTTATCCCATCTATCATTGATGAGCATTTGGGTTGGGTCCAAGTCTTTGCTATTCTAAATAATGCTGCAATAAACATATGTGTACATGTGTCTTTATAGTAGAATGATTTATAAACCTTTGGGTATATACCCAGTAATGGGATTGCTGGATCAAATGATATTTCTAGTTCTAGATCCTTGAGAAATTGCCACACTGTCTTCTACAATGGTTGCACCAATTTACACTCCCACCAACAGTGTAAAAGCGTTCGTATTTCTCTACATCCTCTCCAGCATCTGTTGTTTCCTGACTTTTTAATTATCACCATTCTAAATGGCATGAGATGGTATCTCATTGTGGTTTTGATTTGCATTTCTCTAATGACCCGTGAAGATGAGCTTTTTTTCATAGGTTTGTTTGCTGCATAAATGTCATCTTTTGAGAAGTGTCTGTTCATATCTTTCACCCACTTTTTGATGGGGTTGTTGGCTTCTTTCTTGTAAACTTGATTAATTTCTTTGTAGATTCTGGATATTAGCTCTTTGTCAGATGGATAGATTGCAAAAATTTTCTCCCATTCTGTGGGTTGCCTGTTCACTCTGCTGATAGTTTCTTTTGCTGTGCAGAAATTCTTTAGTTTAATTAGATCTCATTTGTCAATTTTGGCTTTTTTTTGCCATTGCTTGTGGTGTTTTAGTCATGAAGCCTTGCCCATGCCTATGTCCTGAATGGTATTGCCTAGGTTTTCTTCTAGGGTTTTTATGATTTTAGGTCTTACGTTTAAGTCTTTAATCCATCTTGAGTTACTTTTTGGATAAGGCGTAAGGAAGAGGTCCAGTTTCAGTTTTGTGCATATGGCTAGCCAATTTTCCCAGCATCATTTATTAAATAGGAAATCCTTTCCCCATTGCTTGTTTTTGTCAGGTTGGTCAAAGATCAGATCGTTGTAGATGTGTGGTGTTATTTCTGAGGCCTCTGTTCTGTTCCATTGGTCTATATATCTGTTTTGGTACCGGCACCATGCTGTTTTGGTTACTGAGCCTTGTAGTATAGTTTGAAGTCAGGTAGCGTGATGCTTCCAGCTTTTTACATTGTGCTTAGGATTGTCTTGGCTATGTGGGCTCTTTTTGTGGTGGGCTCTTTTCTTGGTTTCATATGAAATTCAAAGTAGTTTTTTTCTAATTATGTGAAGAAAGTCAATGGTAGCTTGATGAGGATAGCATTGAATCTATAAATTACTTTGGGCAGTGTGGCCATTTTCATGATATTGATTCTTCCTATCCATGAGCATGGAAAGTTTTTCCATTTCTTTGTGTCCTCTCTTATTTCATTGAGCAGTGGTTTGTAGTTCTCCTTGAAGACGTCCTTTACATCCCTTGTAAGTTGTATTCCTAGGTATTTTATTCTCTTTATAGCAATTGTGAATAAGATTTCACTCATGATTTGGCTATTACTGGTATATCAGAATGCTTGTGATTTTTGCACATTGATTTGTATCCTGAGACTTTGCTGATGTTGCTTATCAGCTTAAGGAGATTTTGGGCTGAGATGATGGGGTTTTCTAAATATACAGTCATGTCATCTACAAACAGAGACAGTTTGACCTCCTGTCTTCCTATTTGAATACCCTTTATTTCTTTCTCTTGCCTGATTGCCCTGGCCGGAACTTCCAATACTGTGTTGAATAGGAGTGGTGAGAGAGGGCATCCTTGTCTTTTGCTGCTTTTCAAAGGGAATACTTCCAGTTTTTGCCCATTCAGTAGGATACTGGCTGTGGGTTTGTTATAAATAGCTCTCATTATTTTGAGATTCGTTCCATAAATACTTTTATTTCTTTTTATTTTTTCCAATTTTTACTTAGGTTTAGTGGGTACATGTGCAGGTTTGTTTCATGGGTAAACTGTGTGACACTGAGATTTGGTGTAGGAATGATCCCATCACCCAGATAGTGAGAATAGTTTTTCTACCCTCGCCCCCATCTTATCCTCCCCTCATCTAGTAATCCTGAGTGTCTATGGTTCCTATCTTTACATCCATGTATACTCAATGTTCAGCTTCCACTTACAAATGAGATCATACAATATTTACAATATTTGGTTTTCTGTTTCTGTTTTAGTTTGCTTATGGTAATGGCCTCCAGTTGCATTCATGTTGCTGTAAAGAACATGATTTCATTCTTTTTATGGCAGTATAGTATTCCATGGTGTATATGTACTACATTTTCTTTATCTTCTCCACTATTGTGACTAGTACTATTATGAATATATGGGTGTATGTGTCTTTTTGATAGAACAATTTATTTTCCATTGGATATATACCCAGGAGTGTAATTGCTGGATCAAATGGTAGTTCTCTTTTAAGTTCTTTGAGGAATCTTCAAACTGCTTTCTACAGTGGCTGTACTAATTTACATTCCCACCAACAGCCTATTCCCTGCACGCTTGCCAACATCTATTACTTTTTGTCTTTTTAAAAATAACCATTCTGACTGGTGTGAGATGGTGTCTCATTGTAGTTTTGATTTGCATCTTTCTGATGATTAGTGATTAGCAATTTTTCATTTATTTGTTGGCCAATTGTATGATCTTCTTTGAGAGGTGTGTGTTCATGTTATTTGCCCACTTTTTAATGGGGTCATTTGTTCTCTTGTTGATTTGTTTAAGTTACTCATAGATTCTGGATATTAAACCTTTTTCAGATGCATAGTTTGCAAATGTTTTCTCTCATTCTGTTGATTGTCTTTTTATTCTGTTGATAGTCTTTTTATTCTGTTGATAGTTTCTTTTGCCTTGCAGAAACTCTTTAAATTTATTTCTAGTGTTCCATTATTGGAATGCCAAGCTTGTGGGAGTGATTTATATCCTACTGCCCAAGGTCATCACCAAGGTCTGATTTTTCACACAAAAATTTGCAACTTCTGGTATAAATGGGTTAATTTAGTCCCATTTGTCAATTTCTGGCTTTGTTGCAATTGCTTTTGGGGACTTAGTCATAAATTCTTTGCCAAGGCTGATATTCAGAATGATATTTCCTATTTTTTTCAGGATTTTCATAGTTTGGGGTCTTACATTTAAGTCTTTAACCCATCTTGAATTCATTTTTGTATATCGTGAAAGGTAGCATCCAGTTATATCCTTCTGTATATGGCTAGCCAGTTATCCCAGAACCATTTATTGATTAGGGAGTCCTTTCCTTATTCCTTATTTTGGTTGACTTTGTTGAAGTTCAGATGATTGTAGGTGTCTGCATTTATTTCTAGGTTCATATCCCATTCCATTAGTCTATGTGTCTGTTTTTGTACCAGTCCTGTGCTGTTTTGGTTACTATAATCTGCTAGTATATTTTGAAGTCAGGTAGTGTGATGCCTCCAGCTTTGTTCTTTCTGCTTAGAATTTCTTGTGCTGTTTGAGCACTTTTTGGTTCCATATAAATTTTAGAATATTTTTTTCTAATTCTATAAAAAATGACTTTGGTAATTTGACAGAAATAGTATTGAATCTGTAGATTTCTTTGGGCAGTATAGACATTTTAATGATATTGATTCTTCCAATCTATGAACATGGAATGTTTTTCCATTTGTTTTTATCATCTGTGATTTCTTTCAGCAGTGTTTTGTAGCTCTTCTTGTAGAGTTCTTTCATCTCCTTGTTTATATGTACTCCAAGGTACTTTATTTATTTATTTATTTATTTATTTATTTATGTATTTATTTATTTATTTATTTAGGTGGCTATTGTAAATGGGACAGCACTCCAGATTTGGCTCTCAGCTTTAATGTTATTTATGTGTAGAAATGCTACTGATTTTTATACATTGATTTTGTATCCAGAAGCCTTGCTCAAGTCATTTATCAGGTCTAGGAGCCTTTGGTGGAATCTTTAGGGTTTTCTTTTTTTGTTTTTTCTTTCCAACTTTTATTTTAGGTTCAGGGAGGTCATGTGCAGGTTTGTTAACTGGGTAAACTGCATGTTGCAGGGGTTTGGTGCAGAGATTGTTTTGTTGCCCAGGTAGCAAGCATAGTACCCAATAAGTAGTTTTTCAACCCTCACCCTCCTTCAACCCTCCACCCTCAAGTAAGCCCCAGTGTCTATTGTTCCCTTCTTTGTGTCCATGTGTACTCAATGTTTATCTCCTACTTGCAAGTAAGAACATGAGATATTTGGTTTTCTGTTCCTGCATTAATATGCTTAGGATAACGGCCTCCAAACTCCAGCCATTTTACTGCAAAGGATTTGATTTCATTATGGCTGTGTAGTATTCTATGGTATATATGCACCGTATTTTCTTTATTCAGTCCATTACTGATGGGCATCCAGGTTTATTTCATGTCTTTGCTATTGTGGAGGAGGAAGGACTCCCCCCTAACTCATTCTATGAGGCCAGTATCATTCTGATACCAAAGCTGGCAGGAACAAAACAACAACAACAAAAAACTTCAGGCCAGTATTCCCTGTGGACATAGATGAGAAAAAACCTCAACAAAGTGCTAGCAGAATCCAGCAGCACATCAAAAGTGAATCTACTACGATCAGGTAGAGTTTATTACTGGAATACAAGATTGGTTCAATACATGCAAATCAATAATTATGGCTCATCACATAAACAGAACTAAAAACAAACCACATGATCATCTCAATAGATGCAGAAAAGGCGCTCAATAAAATTTAACATTATCTCAAATCTTTAGGGTTTTCTAGGTATAGAATCATGTCAGTGAAGATAAATAGTTTTACTTGTTCTTTTCCTATTTGGATGCCTTTTATTTCTTTCTCTTGCCTGATTGCTCTGGCTAGAAATTCCAATACTATGTTGAATAGGAGTGGTGAGAGTGGGCTTCCTTACCTTGTTCCAGTTATCAAGGAGAATGCTTCCATATTTTGCCCATTAAGTATGATGTTGGCTGTGGTTTGTCATAGATAGCTCTTATCATTTTCAGGTATATTTCATTAATGCCTAGTTTGTTGAGAGGTTTTTATCATTAAGAAATGTTGGATTTTCTCAAAAACTTTTTCTGTATCTATCGAGATGATTGTCTGGTTTTTGTTCTTAATTCTGCTTACGTGGTGAGTCACATTTCTTGATTAGTGCATGTTAAATCAGGCCTGCGTCCTAGGAATGAAATCTACTTGATTATGGTAAGTTAACTTTTTGATGTGCTGCTAGATTTGATTTGCTAGTACATTGTTGAAGACTTTTGCATCTGTGTTCACCAGTCCTATTGGCTTATAGTTTTCTCTCTTTGTTGTGTCTTTACAATGGCTTATTTTAATAAAAAAAAAGTTCCTGAATTGGAAACCAGTGTTAGAAACGAGACAAGGAAGTCCAGGTGTGGTGGCTCATGCCTGTAATCCCAGCACTTTGGCAGGCTGAGGCAGGTGGATCATTGAGGCCAGGAGTTCGAGACCAGCCTGGCCAACATAGTGAAACACTGTTTCTACTAAAAATACAAAAAATTAGCTGGGTGTGGTGGTGCATGCCTGTAATCTCAGCTATTTTGGAGGTTGAGGTGTGAGAATCACTTGAACATGGGAGGTGAAGGTTGCAGTGAGCTGAGCACTGCAACCTGGGCAAAAGAATGAAACTCTATCAAAGAAAAAAAAAGAAGAAAGAAAGAAAAAGAAAGAAAGAAAGAAAAAGAAAGAAAGAAAGAAAAAGACATGGCGCATGTATACATATGTAACAAACCTGCACATTTTGCACATGTATCCTAAAACTTAAAGTATAATAATAATAAATAAATAAATAAATAAATAAATACATAAATAAATAAGAAAGGAAGAAAGAAAAAAGACAAGGAAACTAAAAATAACAGGGACAAAGATAGGACTTGGACAATTAATATAAGCCAATGTTGATCTTAAAAATACCTTTGAAAAGTACACTGCTGCCGTGGTTCATAAGAGATTCAGGAAATACAGAGAACGCCACAAAGATACTCCTCGAGAAGAGCAACTCCAAGACACATAATTGTCAGATTCACCAAAGTTGAAATGAAGGAAAAAATGTTAAGGGCAGCCAGAGAGAAAGGTCGGGTTACCATCAAAGGGAAGCCCATCAGACTAACAGCAGATCTCTCGGCAGAAACCCTACAAGCCAGAAGAGAGTGGGGGCCAATATTCAACATTCTTAAAGAAAAGAATTTTCAACCCAGAATTTCATATCCTGCCAAACTAAGCTTCATAAGTGAAGGAGAAATAAAATACTTTACAGACAAGCAAGTGCTGAGAGATTTTGTCACCACCAGGCCTGCCCTAAAAGAGCTCCTGAAGGAAGCGCTAAACATGGAAGGGCACAACCGGTACCAGCCACTGCAAAATCATACCGAAATGTAAAGAACATCGAGACTAGGAAGAGACTGCATCAACTAACGAGCAAAATATCCAGCTAACATCATAATGACAGGATCAAATTCACACATAACAATATTAACTTTAAATGTAAATGGACTAAATGCTCCAATTAAAAGACACAGACTGGCAAACTGGATAAAGACTCAAGACCCATCAGTGTGCTGTATTCAGGAAACCCATCTCACATGCAGAGACACACATAGGCTCAAAATAAAAGGATGGAGGAAGATCTACCAAGCAAATGGAAAACAAAAAAAGGCAGGGGTTGCAATCCTAGTCTCTGATAAAACAGACTTTAAACCAACAAAGATCAAAAGAGACAAAGAAGGCCATTACATAATGGTAAAGGGATTAATTCAACAAGAAGAGCTAACTATCCTAAATATATATGCACCCAATACAGGAGCACCCAGATTCATAAAGCAAGTCCTGAGTGACCTACAAAGAGACTTAGACTCCCACACATTAATAATGGGAGACTTTAACACCCCACTATCAACATTAGACAGATCAACGAGACAGAAAGTCAACAAGGATACCCAGGAATTGAACTCAGCTCTGCACCAAGCAGACCTAATAGACATCTACAGAACTCTCCACCCCAAATCAACAGACTATACATTTTTTTCAGCACCACACCACACCTATTCCAAAATTGACCATATACTTGGAAGTAAAGCTCTCCTCAATAAATGTAAAAGAACAGAAATTGTAACAAACTGTCTCTCAGATCACAGTGCAATCAAGCTAGAACTCAGGATTAAGAATCTCACTCAAAACCGCTCAACTACGTGGAAACTGAACAACCTGCTCCTGAATGACTACTGGGTACATAACGAAATGAAGGCAGAAATAAAGATGTTCTTTGAAACCAACGAGAACCAAGACACAACATACCAGAATCTCTGGGATGCATTCAAAGCAGTGTGTAGAGGGAAATTTATAGCACTAAATGCCCACAAGAGAAAGCAGGAAAGATCCAAAATTGACACCCTAACATCACAATTAAAAGAACTAGAAAAGCAAGAGCAAACACATTCAAAAGCTAGCAGAAGGCAAGAAATAACTAAAATCAGAGCAGAACTGAAGGAAATAGAGACACAAAAAACCCTTCAAAAAATTAATGAATCCAGGAGCTGGTTTTTTGAAAGGATCAACAAAATTGATAGACCGCTAGCAAGATTAATAAAGAAAAAAAGAGAGAAGAATCAAATAGATGCAATAAAAAATGATAAAGGGGATATCACCACCGATCCCACAGAAATACAAACTACCATCAGAGAATATTACAAACACCTCTATGCAAATAAACTAGAAAATCTAGAAGAAATGGATAAATTCCTCAACACATACACCCTCCCAAGACTAAACCAGGAAGAAGTTGAATCTCTGAATAGACCAATAACAGGAGCTGAAATTGTGGCAATAATCAATAGCTTACCAACCAAAAAAAGTCCAGGTCCAGATGGATTCACAGCCGAATTCTACCAGAGGTACAAGGAGGAGCTGGTACCATTCCTTCTGAAACTATTCCAATCAATAGAAAAAGAGGGAATCCTCCCTAACTCATTTTATGAGGCCAGCATCATCCTGATACCAAAGCCTGGCAGAGACACAACAAAAAAAGAGAATTTTAGACCAATATCCTTGATGAACATTGATGCAAAAATCCTCAATAAAATACTGGCAAACCGAATCCAGCAGCACATCAAAAAGCTTATCCACCATGATCAAGTGGGCTTCATCCCTGGGATGCAAGGCTGGTTCAATATACGCAAATCAATAAATGTAATCCAGCATATAAACAGAACCAAAGACAAAAACCACATGATTATCTCAATAGATGCAGAAAAGGCCTTTGACAAAATTCAACAACCCTTCATGCTAAAAACTCTCAATAAATTAGGAATTGATGGGACGTATCTCAAAATAATAAGAGCTATTTATGACAAACCCACAGCCAATATCATACTGAATGGGCAAAAACTGGAAGCATTCCCTTTGAAAACTGGCACAAGACAGGGATGCCCTCTCTCACCACTTCTATTCAACATAGTGTTGGAAGTTCTGGCCAGGGCAATTAGGCAGGAGAAGGAAATCAAGGGTATTCAATTAGGAAAAGAGGAAATCAAATTGTCCCTGTTTGCAGATGACATGATAGTATATCTAGAAAACCCCATTGTCTCAGCCCAAAATCTCCTTAAGCTGATAAGCAACTTCAGCAAAGTCTCAGGATACAAAATCAATGTGCAAAAATCACAAGCATTCTTATACATCAATAACAGACAAACAGAGAGCCAAATCATGAGTGAACTCCCATTCACAATTGCTTCAAAGAGAATAAAATACCTAGGGATCCAACTTACAAGGGATGTGAAAGACCTCTTCAAGGAGAACTACAAACCACTGCTCAAGGAAATAAAAGAGGATACAAACAAATGGAAGAACATTCCATGCTCATGGGTAGGAAGAATCAATATCATGAAAATGGCCATCCTTCCCAAGGTAATTTACAGATTCAATGCCATCCCCATCAAGCTACCAATGACTTTCTTCACAGAATTGGAAAAAACTACTTTAAAGTTCATATGGAACCAAAAAAGAGCCCGCATCACCAAGTCAATCCTAAGCCAAAAGAACAAAGCTGGAGGCATCACACTACCTGACTTCAAACTATACTACAAGGCTACAGTAACCAAAACAGCATGGTACTGGTACCAAAACAGAGATATAGATCAATGGAACAGAACAGAGCAGTCAGAAATAATGCCACATATCTACAACTATCTGATCTTTGACAAACCTGACAAAAACAAGAAATGGGGAAAGGATTCCCTATTTAATAAATGGTGCTGGGAAAACTGGCTAGCCATATGTAGAAAGCTGAAACTGGATCCCTTCCTTACACCTTATACAAAAATCAATTCAAGATGGATTAAAGACTTAAATGTTAGACCTAAAACCATAAAAACCCTAGAAGAAAACCTAGGCATTACCATTCAGGACATAGGCATGGGCAAGGACTTCATGTCTAAAACACCAAAAGCAATGGCAACAAAAGCCAAAATTGACAAATGGGATCTAATTAAACTAAAGAGCTTCTGCACAGCAAAAGAAACTACCATCAGAGTGAACAGGCAACCTACAAAATGGGAGAAAATTTTCGCAACCTACTCATCTGACAAAGGGCTAATATCCAGAATCTACAATGAACTCCAACAAATTTACAAGAAAAAAACAAACAACCCCATCAAAAAGTGGGCGAAGGACATGAACAGACACTTCTCAAAAGAAGACATTTATGCACCCAAAAAACACATGAAAAAATGCTCACCATCACTGGCCATCAGAGAAATGCAAATCAAAACCACAATGAGATACCATCTCACACCAGTTAGAATGGCAATCATTAAAAAGTCAGGAAACAACAGGTGCTGGAGAGGATGTGGAGAAATAGGAACACTTTTACACTGTTGGTGGGACTGTAAACTAGTTCAACCCTTGTGGAAGTCAGTGTGGCGATTCCTCAGGGATCTAGAACTAGAAATTCCATTCGACCCAGCCATCCCATTACTGGGTATATACCCAAAGGACTATAAATCATGCTGCTATAAAGACACATGCACACGTATGTTTATTGCGGCATTATTCACAATAGCAAAGACTTGGAACCAACCCAAATGTCCAACAATGATAGACTGGATTAAGAAAATGTGGCACATATACACCATGGAATACTATGCAGCCATAAAAAATGATGAGTTCACGTCCTTTGTAGGGACATGGATGAAATTGGAAATCATCATTCTCAGTAAACTATCGCAAGAACAAAAAACCAAACACCGCATATTCTCACTCATAGGTGGGAATTGAACAATGAGAACACATGGACACAGGAAGGGGAACATCACACTCTGGGGACTGTTGTGGGGTGGGGGGAGGGGGGAGGGATAGCATTGGGAGATATACCTAATGCTAGATGACGAGTTGGTGGGTGCAGCGCACCAGCATGGCACATGTATACATATGTAACTTACCTGCACATTGCGCACATGTACCATAAAACCTAAAGTATAATAATAATAATAATAATAATAATAATAATAATAATAAAAGAAAAAAAAAAAAAAAAAAAAAAAGAATAAAGTTCTGTGAAAGCAGCTTTCTTCATCTACACCTGAGATAAAGAGCATGCTAAGTGAAGACATTGCACAAAAAGGCTTTTGAAGTGAGTAGATGTGCTTGTTGAGAAAATTCTACTCCAGTTACCTTTTTGAAAATTATTTATAACTACTTGCCATGGAAACTGGACCTGTAATCTTGCAGATTATACTTCTACAAAAAACCCACAAAAATCCGTATCTGAATCATATTGGACATGAACGTTGTCTGAAAGAAAAACGTTAACCCTTTAAACTGCACATAAATTGATTATATGGCTTGGCTCTGTGTCCCCACCCAAATCTCATCTCAAATTGTAGTCCCCACGTGTCGAGTGAGGGAACTTGTAGGAGGTAATTAGATCATGGGGGCAGATTTTTCCCTTACTGTTCTCATGATAGTGAGTCCTCATGAGATCTGGTTGTTTGATCAGTGTCTGGTGCTTCTGCCTTCTCTCCCCTGCCATCTTTTGAAGAAGGTGCTTGCTTCTTCTTCACCTTCCATCTTGACTCTAAGTTTACCAAGACCTCCCCAGCCACGCAGAACTGTGAGTCAGTTAATCCTCCTTTCTTTGTAAGTTACCCAGTCTCAGGTAGTATCTTTAGAGCAGTGTGAGAATGGCCTAATACAGGAAATTGGTACCAAGGTAGTGAGGTACAGCTATAACATACCTGAGAATGTGGAAGTTACTTTGGAACAGAGTAACCAGCAGAGGTTGAAACAGTTTGGAGAGCTCAAAAAACAGGAAGATGTGGTAAAGTTTGGAACTTCCTAGAGACTTGTTGAATGGTTTTGTTCGAAGTGTTGATAGTGATATGGACAATGAAGTCCAAGCTGAAGTGGTCTTGGAGATGAGAAACTTACTGGGAAGTGTAGTAAAGGTCACGCATGCTTTGCTTTAGCAAAGACACTGGCAGCATTTTGCCCCTGCCCTAGAGATCTGTGGAACTTTGAACTTGAGAGAGATGATTTAGGGTATCTGGTGAAAGAAGTTTCTAAGCAGCAAAGCATTCAAGAAGTGACCTGGCCTATTCTGAAAGGATTCTGTTGTATGCATTCACAAAGAGATGATTTGAAATTGGAACTTATGTTTAAAAGGCTAGCAAAGCATAAAGGTTTAGAAAATTTGCAGCCTGACCATTTGGTCTAAAAGAACATCCCATTTTCTGAAGAGAAATTCAAGCTGGCAGCAGAAATTTACATAAATAATGAGGAGCTGAATGTTAATAACCAAGACAATGGGGAAATGTCTCCAGTGGATGTCAGAGATCTTCATGGCAGCCCCACAGATCACAGGCCTGGAGGCCTAGTGGAAAAAATGGCTTTGTGGGCCAGGCTCAGGGCCCTGCTGCTCTGTGCAGCTTCAGAATGTGGTGCCCTAAGTCCCAGCTGCTCCAGCTCCAGCTGTGGCTAAAAGGGACCAAGGTACAGCTTGGGCCATTGCTTCAGAGGGCACAAGCTCCAAGCCTTGGCGACTTCCCATGTGGTGTTGGGCTTGCAGGTATGAAGAAGACAAGAGTTGAGCTTTGGGAGACTCTGCCTAGGTTTCAGAAGATGTATGGAAACTCCTGACTCTCTAGGTAGAAGTCTGCTGCAGCTGTGGAACCCTCATGGAGAACCTCTGCTAGTGCAGTGCAGCAGAGAAATGTGGGATTGGAGACACCATACAGAATTCTCACTGGAGCACTGCCTAGGGGAGCTGTGAGAAGAGGGCCACCATCCATCAGACTCCAGAATGGTCACTGACAGCTTGCACTGTGAGCCTGGAAAAGCCACAGGCACTCAATGCCAGTCCATGAAAGCAGCCATGGGGACTGTACCCTACAGAGCCACAAAGGTAGAGCTGCTCAAGAGTGTGGGAGTCCACCCCTTGAGTCAATGTACCCTGGATGTTAGACATGGAGTCAAAGTACATGATTTTGGAGCTTTAAGATTTAATGAGTGTGCTGCTGGGTTTTAGATTTGCGTGGGGACTGTGGCCCCTTTGTTTTGGCCAATTTCTTCCATTAGGAATGGGAACATTTAACCAATGCCTGTACCCCATTGTATCTTGGAAAACTACCTTATTTTTGATTTTACAGGTTCATAAGCAGAAGGGGCTTGCCTTGCCTCAGATGAAACTGGACTTGGACTTTTGAGTTAATGCTAGAATGAGTGAAGATTTTGGTAACTGTTGGGACAATATGATCGGTTTAGAAATGTGAAATGACATGAAATTTGGGAGTGGGCCAGAGGTGGAATGCTATGATTTGGCTCTGTGTCTCCACCCAAATCTCATCTCAAATTGTAATCCTCGTGTATTAAGGGATGGACCTAATGGGAGGTAATTGGATCATGGAAGTGGATTTCTTCCTTGCTGTTCTAATGATAGTCAGTGGGTTTTCATGAGATCTGGTTATTTGAAAAGTTTCTGGTGCTTCTCCATCTCTGTTTCTCTCCTGCCACCTCGTGAAGAAGGTGCTTACTTCTTCTTCGCTTTCCACCATGACTCTAAGTTTCCCAAGGCCTCCCCAGCCACACAGAACTGTGCGTCAATTAAACCTCCTTTATAAATTAACCCGTCTCAGGTATGATCTTTATAGCAGTATGAGAATGGACTAATAAAATCGATCACCCTATACTTAATGGCAAATATAAAACTTTTCATACATATGAGACCCAAAAGATGAAGATCACTTTATCTCTCCTTACCTAATCTTCTGTTGACCTTCAATAGTTCATTTGGCAATTTAAAACATGCTAAATATTCAGTTATGCTATATATATAGTATGCGTGTATACACACATATATACACACACATATAGTATATATAGTGTGTGTGTGTATATATATACACACACACAGTATATATACATATATACACATATATGTATATATGTATACATATACATGTATATACATGTAGAATATATACACACATATATATACACATATAGTGTATATGTGTGTGTGTGTGTGTGTATGTGTGTGTGTATATATATATATATATATATATATATTTCTATCTCCCTGGAGAGTATTCACTCATCTGTCTATTCATTTCTAACTTAAAAAATGTGTACATATTGCCTAATATGAATCATTCTCATGCTGTTTTTGTGTCTCTGGGTTTATTATGATAAGTTTGGCAGATAGACCCTTCCTCCTGAGGTATATATAGGAAATTACATTAATGAAGCAATTATACAGGAAATATCTATTGACAAAATATAGTTAAATGGAGGAGACATATAGGAAACCTTAGAGCTTATGACAGGGCAAACTAACCTGGGCTTAACTGGAAAACTGATATTGGAACTGACATCCAGCAAATTATGATAACTCAAGTAGGCAAAGAGTTGAGTTAGGAAAGAGTATTCCAGAGGAAGCACTATATTCTTTAAGAGTCTGAGGTAGACAGAAGCATAGCTAATTAGTGGAATTGAAAGAGGGACCCTTGGCTGGAGCAAAGTGAATAAGGAAATAATAATCTGAGATGACACTGAAGAAGCAGATAGGGAAAAAATCATTCATCTATAATGTCCTTTTAGCTCATGTCACATGTTTTTTCTTTTCCTTTATTCTAAAAGCAAACCATTTTAATCAGAGAGTAATATGATCAGTTTTTCATTTTCAGAAAAGCTTATCCTGTAGAGAATGGATTAGAGGCGGGCAAGAGAGTATGGAGAGCTAAGGTAAAAAGGGGATTCCTAGTCCACGCTGGACATGATAATATATGGGAGTCGTAATAGTGGAGTCAGAGACAAGTTGATGGGCTACAGGAATATTTAGGAAATAAAGTTTATATGATTTGTGGATAATTGGAATGGAAGATGAAGGAGAGCAATGTATCAAAAGATGATTCCCTAGCATTTGGCCTGAAGAGATGGTGGACTAATTTAGAAGAAATGAGGATGAGTGCAATTTTAGATATGTGGAATTTGAGGTTTTTTTCAAGGAAAGTGTTGGTGGAAGTTTGATAGATAGGTTGTTACTTAAGCAACAGTTCCAGACTGGGAATAAATATGTGTAGATTAGAATAAGCAAAAAGAAAGGGTGGAATGGGAAGAGGAGACTAAAATAAAATCATGAAAAATTCAGACATTTAAAAGTTGAAGAAGATGGGCTGGTGAAAGAAATTGAAGAGTAGATTAAAAAAGGACAATTTTCCATTAGATTTAGCAACATGGAATTCATTGTTAGAGTGATTTGTTTTGATGGCATAGTGGCAGAGGATGCAATGGAAATGAGTTGAAAGAGTAAATAATATATGGAAAAAGAGAAACGATGATAAATAACTCTTTGAGAAAGTCAGGAATGTACCTATTGGAGAGATGGAAGTATTTACAAATTACAGATGTTCAATAAATACTTGTCCAATGATCAAACGAGCAACTACATTTATTACATAATTTCTTTTAAATGATTAATATTGAAAGTCACTAGTGTTGAATTCTTGCTATTTATTAGGTCTTTCATTTAATCCTTCTCAATCATCTTGTGAGATGGATGATATTGTTCTAATTTTTCATATATGCAAACTGACTTCCAGAAAGATTATACAATGGCTCAGGTTCACACAGCTAAAACATAGCAGATCAGGAACCAAGTCCCTCTTCACAGTCTGTTCTCTTTCTGGAAAATGTCAACTTATTTGATGACAATAGCCTATTTCCTATATGGGGAGCAAGTCCTAAGAATATACTTTTTGGGCTTAACTTTCTCGGCCCTTTCACAGACAGGTGAACACAATAGGCAGTAATTGCTAAGAATTAGGATGACACCAAAGGCTTCATAAATCTTGGTTCTTTCTTTGTGGAACATTTTAATGCAGTAGAAGAATGTCTTCTAACTCTATTGGTATGATGTATCTTCAAAAACCTGCTCATAAAGGTGCTCTTTTCACCTAAAGTAAAGAGGAAAGACCCAATCCTAACAGAAGTGTAGAATGCTGAGTTTTGACGACCTATTGCTCTTTCCTTCCAGTGGTATGTGTGGACTCTTAGAGGAGCAAGATTATGAGAATTCACTTCTTTATAGAGATTTTCATTTCTTCTTCTAGTTGCCTGAAGGATGGTAAATGTTGGAAATAAAATACTTTTGTGGTGTTTAACCAGGAAGTTTGTGTATTTGTATGTTTCTCATTTTGAGATAAAAGTAAAAGCAACCTAAAATGAACCCCAGTATTAAGACAGAAAATATTTCAACCTCAGCCCAGAATTCATTTACCATGAAGGGCGAATTCTCATAGGGTTATGTGGGCAAAATGAAAGATTTTCCATTTTCAGTTGCCACTCTTTGTTACACTGCTGTGCACTGCAGTGGCTGCTTTGGGACTAGAGGCTACAAAGTTTTACACTCTTCAAAAGATAAAATACATCTGACATCATAACACATCAACCACCGTTAAAAATGGTAACTTTAATTAATTGTCTTCATTCTTTTTTACAATTTCAGTAGGTTTGAGTTGTAACTCATGGTGAGCTCAGTGAGAGGACAGCACATACATAATTCACTTTTACTAATGTGGATATCTTTGATTTTCTTCTTCCTTATCATTAGGCGCTTAATACACTGTGCATGTATCTTTCGAAGTAGCTGCTATTCTATTGGCAAGAGAATTCTTTCTGTTCTCAGGGATCCACTAGAATAGTGTTCATTCTTTTTTTTAAATTATGTATTAGTTCCCATTTGTTATAAATATTGGGCTAATGAATTCTGCACTTAGGGGTAAAAAATTTCTTTTTATATGTTTACATTTAATTTTTTCCTATGCAAACATCAAATTTCTAGCCCTATCACTGAAATTTATAAGGATTTACTGCATGTAAAAAAGACAGTGGCATTGTGCCTTAATATTAATTATCTTAAGTGAGTGAAACATATATAAAGAAGTCTCACAGAGTAACTTATTTATAAATAATCCTTAAAAATAAATCAAGTTAAGGATTTTTTTCTGGGTAAAAATGGACAGTGGTAAGAATAAGCAAAGAATAATAGTTTATACAATTTTTTTTTATCTTTGTAAGTAGAAATATCTGGAAATGAAATAGATTGAAACTACATACTGCTTTTTCTCTCCCTTCCCTTTTCTGAAAAGATAAAGAATGCTTCAAAGAGTGCTTTTCCTTTTTTATAGCAATAAAGGTTATTATGTGCCATGTATTCTATGTCATATACATCTTGATAAAAGATTAGAAAATATGTATTCTATTAAAATAGGGTTTTCCCTTTAAATTTTTTACCTAGTATAAGTTAACGTACTATTATAATAAAAATAATATGCCAAATATTTCTTCTTAGGGTCACATTGTCTAAAGCCTCAGAAATTTGGTCAAGTAGAAAATTTCAGTCTTACTTATAGTACCTGTGGTTTTTGCAATCAACTGTTATAGCAAATACTTTTAAGAAAGGAAATAATTATACAAGAGATCCTGACCAGCGCTTTGGTCTCTCTCGTCCTGCACCACTGCCATTACATTGTTCCTGGATTTTGAACTTGACTTCCTTGGTAACCTTATCTTCCTGGGCAGCCAGTCCTCTGCCATTATGGCTATTTCCCTGACCACAGCTGCTAGTGTCACTATGGCTGCTCCACAAACTCGCTTTTCTCTTGTGTCTTAAGTGAGTAGATTTTATTTTTTGAAGTCTATCTCAGAATCTTGACATCTATGTAGTTAAGTGTTTTCTGTTTTGTTTGTTTTTAGCTCTCAAGGAGTAGGCAGATTTTTAAATTCGAATCTTTTCATCTGTCAATAAATTCAGATCAGATACTGGGGGTCATGACCAAAGTGTTATGTAAGCCACAAAATCCAGTTTAAATCTCAAAGAATTTCTGGTCGATTTTGAAATTTAAGAATTCATGTCTGTTGAACCTCCTCAATCCCAGGCAAGATTTTTTAAATCTTCCTAAAGTGCTATTTTAACATATCCATAGTTCAAACAGCCTTCATTAGTTCTTTTTAATTTGAAACTCTTAATCCCAGTGTCTTTACCTTCCCTCTGAAAATATCCTTTATAATTTCTTCTACACATTCTACAGTCTGCCTCACAAAATAATAATATTTTATCTTATGCATATTGCTTTGAATTATTGAGGTTGAAATGTATTTTGGATTTCATTGTTAACACTGGCTGTAATTATTACTATATTCAAAGCTCCATGACAACATAGGGAAGAATGAAATATAGAGAATGCTCTCAAAGGGCAAGTTGCTGTTAAAAGATATAAAATAAAAAATTAAGTAATTAATCATTTATAATAACTTTTGTGTTCTATTTTTCAAAGAAAGTCTCAGCTAATTTCAAGAAATTTCCATCCTACATATTCTGAGATCATGATTAATATAATTAAAAATCAACAAAAATGCTAAAATTCATTTGATTGGAAACTTGTGAATGCTGGGGGCGGTTCCAAGATGTCCGAATAGGAAAAGCTCCAGTCTACAGCTCCCAGCGTGAGTGATGCAGAAGACGGGTGATTTCTGCATTTCCAACTGAGGTACTGGGTTCATCTCACTGGGGCTTGTCAGACAGTGGGTGCAGGAGAGTGAATGCAGCCCACCAAGTGTGAGCCAAAGCAGGGCGAGGCATCACCTCACCTGGGAAGTACAAGGGGTCAGGGAATTCCCTTTCCTAGCCAAGGGAAGCGGTGACAGATGGCACCTGGAAAATTGGGTCACTCCCACCCTAATACTGTGCTTTTCCAATGGTCTTAGCAAACGGCACACCAGGAGATTATATCCCACGCCTGGCTCAGAGGGTCCCACCCCACGGAGGCTCGCTCATTGCTAGCACAGCAGTCTGAGATCAAACTGCAAGGCAGCAGCGAGGCTGGGGGAGGGGCGCCGGCCATTGCTGAGGCTTGAGTAGGTAAACAAAGTGGCTAGGAAGCTCGAACTGGGTGGAGCCCACCACAGCTCAAGGAGGCCTGTCTGCCTCTGTAGACTCCACCTCTAGGGGCAGGGCATAGCTGAACAAAAGGCAGCAGAAACCTCTGCAGACTTAAATGTCCCTGTCTGACAGCTTTGAAGAGAGTAGTGGTTCTCCCAGCACGGAGTTTGAGATCTGAGAACTGACAGACTGCCTCCTCAAGTGGGTCCCTGACCTCCGAGTAGCCTAACTGGGAGGCACCCCCCAGTAGGGGCAGACTGACACCTCACACGGCCGGGTACCCCTCTGAGACGAAGCTTCCAGAGGAACGATCAGGCAGCAACATTTGCTGTTCAGCAATATTCGCTGTTCTGCAGCCTCCGCTGCTGATACCCAGGCAAACAGTGTCTGGAGTGGACCGCCAGCAAACTCCAACAGACCGGCAGCTGAGGGTCCTGACTGTTAGAAGGAAAACTAACAAACAGAAAGGACATCCACACCAAAACCCCATCTGTATGTCACCAACATCAAAGACCAAAGGTAGATAAAACCACAAAGATGGGGAAAAAACAGAGCAGAAAAGCTGAAAATTCTAAAAATCAGAGCAACTCTCCCCCTCCAAAGGAATGCAGCTCCTTGCCAGTGACGGAACAAAGATGGAAGGAGAATTACTTTGACGAGTTGAGAGAAGAAGGCTTCAGACAATCAAACTTCTCTGAGCTAAAGGAGGAAGTTTGAACTCAATGCAAACAAGCTAAAAAACTTGAAAAAAGATTCAATGAATGGCTAACTAGAATAACCAGTGTAGAGAAGTCCTTAAATAACCTGACGGAGCTGAAAACCATGGCACGAGAACTACGCGACGCATGCACAAGCTTCAGTAGCCAATTCAATCAACTGGAAGAAAGCGTATCAGTGATTGAAGATCAAATGAATGAAATGAAATGAGAGAGAAGTTTAGAGAAAAAGGAGTAAAAAGAAATGAACAAAGCCTCCAAGAAATATGGAACTATGTGAAAAGACCAAATCTACGTCTGATTGGTGTACCTGAAAGTGACAGGGAGAATGGAACCATGTTGGAAAACACTCCACAGGATATCATCCAGGAGAACTTCCCCAACCTAGCAAGGCAGGCCAACATTCAAATTCAGGAAATACAGAGAACACCACAAAGATACTCCTCAAGAAGAGCAACTCCAAGACACATAATTGTCAGATTCACCAAAGTTGAAATGAAGGAAAAAATGTTAAGAGCAGCCAGAAAGAAAGGTCGGGTTACCCACAAAGGGAAACCCATCAGACTAACAGCGGATCTCTCGGCAGAAAC
The DNA here is from genome assembly GCF_028885655.2 of Pongo abelii. Classification (NCBI taxonomy): domain Eukaryota; kingdom Metazoa; phylum Chordata; class Mammalia; order Primates; family Hominidae; genus Pongo; species Pongo abelii. Next base: position 86,488,952 of record NC_071996.2, read on the forward strand.
TCTACAAGCCAGAAGACAGTGCGTGCCAATATTCAACATTCTTAAAGAAAAGAATTTTCAACCCAGAATTTCATATCCAGCCAAACTAAGCTTCAGAAGTGAAGGAGAAATAAAATCCTTTACAGACAAGCAAATGCTGAAAGATTTTGTCACCACCAGGCTTGCCCTACAAGAGCTCCTCAAGGAAGCACTAAACATGGAAAGGCACAACCGGTACCAGCCACTGCAAAAACATGACAAATTATAAAGATCGATGCTAGGAAGAAACTGCATCAACTAACAAGCAAAATAACCAGCTAACATCATAATGAAAGGATCAAATTCACACATAACAATATTAACCTTAAATGTAAATGGGCTAAATACTCCAGTTAAAAGACACAGACTGGCAAACTGGATAAAGAGTCAAGACCCATCAGTGTGCTGTATTCAGGAGACCCATCTCACATGCAGAGACACACATAGGCTCAAAATAAAGAGATGGAGGAAGATCTACCAAGCAAATGGAAAACAAAGGCAGGGTAGCAATCCTAGTCTCTGATAAAACAGACTTTAAACCAACAAAGATCAAAAGAGACAAAGAAGGCCATTACATAATGGTAAAGGGATCAATTCAACAAGAAGAGCTAACTATCTTACATATATATGCACCCAATACGGGAGCACCCAGATTCATAAAGCAAGTCTTTAGAGATCTAAAAAGAGACCTAGACTCCCACACAATAATAATGGGAGACTTTAACACCCCACTGTCAACATTAGACAGATCAATGAGACAGAAAGTTAACAAGCATATCCAGCAATTGAACTCAGCTCTGCACCAAGCAGACCTAATAGACATCTAGGTCTAGAACTAGAACTCTCCACCCCAAATCAACAGAATATGCATTCTTCTCAGCACCACACCACACCTATTCCAAAATTGACCACATACTTGGAAGTAAAGCACTCCTCTGCAAATGTAAAAGAACAGAAATTATAACAAACTGTCTCTCAGACCACAGTGCAATCAAACTAGAACTCAGGATTAAGAAACTCACTCAAAACCGCTCAACTACATGGAAACTGAACAACCTGCTCCTGAATGACTACTGGGTACATAACAAAATGAAGGCAGAAATAAAAATGTTCTTTGAAACCAATGAGAACAAAGACACAACATACTAGAATCTCTGGGACACATTCAAAGCAGTGTGTAGAGGGAAATTTATAGCACTAAATGCCCACAAGAGAAAGCAGGAAATATCTAAATTGACACCCTAACATCACAATTAAAAGAACTAGAAGCAAGAGCAAACACATTCAAAAGCTAGCAGAACGCAAGAAATAACTAAGATCAGAGAAGAAATGAAAGAGATAGAGACACAAAAAAACCTTCAAAAAATCAACGAATCCAGGAGCTGATTTTTTTGAAAAGATCAACAAAATTGATAGACTGCTAGCAAGACTAATAAAGAAGAAAAGAGAGAAGAATCAAATAGATGCAATAAAAAATGATAAAGGGGATATCACCACTGATCCCACAGAAATACAAACTACCATCAGAGAATACTGCAAACACCTCTACGCAAATAAACTAGAAAATCTAGAAGAAATGGATAAATTCCTGGACACATACACCCTCCCAAGACTAAACCAGGAAGAAGATGAATCCCTGAATAGACCAATAACAGGCTCTGAAATTGAGGCAATAATTAATAGCCTGCCAACCAAAAAAAGTCCAGGACCAGACAGATTCACAGTCAAATTCTACCAGAGGTACAATGAGGAGCTGGTACCATTCCTTCTGAAAGTATTCCAATCAATAGAAAAAGAGGGTGTCCTCCCTAACGCATTTTATGATGCCAGCATCATCCTGATACCAAAGCCTGGCAGAGACACAACAAAAAAAGAGAATTTTAGACCAATATCCCTGATGAACATTGATGCAAAAATCCTCAATAAAATACTGGCAAACAGAATCCAGCAGCACATCAAAAAGCTTATCCACCATGATCAAGTGGGCTTCATCCCTGGGATGCAAGGCTGGTTCAACATACACAAATCAATAAACATAATCCAGCATATAAACAGAACCAAAGACAAAAACCACATGATTATCTCAATAGATGCAGAAAAGGCCTTTGACAAATTTCAACAGCCGTTCATGCTAAAATCTCTCAATAAACTAGATATTGATGGGACATATCTCAAAATAATAAGAGCTATTTATGACAAACCCACAGCCAATATCATACTGAATGGGCAAAAACTGGAAGCATTTCCTTTGAAAACTGGCACAAGACAGGGATGCCCTCTCTGACCACTCCTATTCAACATTGTGTTGGAATTTCTGGCCAGGGCAATCAGGCAGGAGAAGGAAATAAAGGGTATTCAATTAGGAAAATAGGAAGTCACATTGTCCCTGTTTGCAGATGACATGATTGTATATTTAGAAAACCCCATCATCTCAGCCAATAATCTCCTTAAGCTGATAAGCAACTTCAGCAAAGTCTCAGGATACAAAATCAATGTGCAAAAATCACAAGCATTCTTATACACCAATAACAAACAAACAGAGAGCCAAATCATGAGTGAACTCCCATTCATGATTGCTTCAAAGAGAATAAAATACCTAGGAATCCAACTTACAAGGGATGTGAAGGACCTCTTCAAGGAGAACTACAAACCACTGCACCACAAAATAAAAGAGGACACAAACAAATGGAAGAACATTCCATGCTCATAGATAGGAAGAATCAATATCATGAAAATTTCCATGCTGCCCAAGGTAATTTATAGATTCAATGCCATCCCCATCAAGCTACCATTGACTTTCTTCACAGAATTGGAAAAAACTACCTTAAAGTTCATACGGGAACCAAAAAAGAGCCCGCATTCCAAGACAATCCTAAGCCAGAAGAACAAAGCTGGAGGCATCACGCTACCTGACTTCAAACTATACTACAAGGCTACAGTAACCAAAACAGCATGGTACTGGTACCAAAACAGAGATATAGACCAATGGAACAGAACAGAGCCCTCAGAGATAATACCACACATCTACAACCATCCAATCTTTGACAAACCTGACAAAAACAAGAAATGGGAGAAGGGTTCCCTATTTAATAAATGGTGCTGGGAAAACTGGCTAGCCATATGTAGAAAGCTGAAACTGGATTCCTTCTTTACACCTTATACAAAAATTAATTCAAGATGGATTGAAGACTTAAATGTTAGACCTAAAACCATAAAAACCCTAGAAGAAAACCTAGGCAATACCATTCAGGACATAGGCATAGGCAAGGACTTCATGTCTAAAACACCAAAAGCAAAGCAAAATTGACAAATGGAATCTAATTAAACTAAAGAGCTTCTTCACAGCAAAAGAAACTACCATCAGAGTGAACAGGCAACTTACAGAATGGGAGAAAATTTTTGCAATCTACTCAAATGACAAGGGGCTAATATCCAGAATCTACAATGAACTCAAACAAATTTACAAGAAAAAGATACATAACCCCATGAACAAGTGGGCGAAGGATATGAACAGACACTTCTCAAAAGAAGACATTATGCAGCCAGAAGACACATCATCACTGGTCATTAGAGAAATGCAAATCAAAACCACAATGAGATACCATCTCACACCAGTTAGAATGGCCATCATTAAAAAGTCAGGAAACAACAGGTGCTGGAGAGGATGTGGAGAAATAGGAACACTTTTACACTGTTGGTGGGACTGTAAGCTAGTTCAACCATTGTGGAAGACAGTGTGGCGATTCCTCAAGGATCTAGAGCTAGAAATACCATTTGACCCAGCCATCTCATTACTGGGTCTATACCCAAAGGATTATAAATCATGCTGCTATAAAGACACATGCACACGTATGTTTATTGTGGCACTATTCACAATAGCAAAGACTTGGAACCAACCCAAATGTCCATCAATGATAAACTGGATTAAGAAAATGTGGCACATATATACCATGGAATACTATGCAGCCATAAAAAATGATGAGTTCATGTCTTTTGTAGGGACATGGATGAAGCTGGAAACCATCATTCTCAGCAAACTATCACAAGAACAAAAACCAAACACCTCATGTTCTTACTCATAGGTGGGAACTGAACAATGAGAACACTTGGACTCAGGAAGGGGAACATCACACACCAGGGCCTGTTGTGGGGTGGGGGAAGAGGGGAGGGGGGAGGGAAAGCATTAGGAGATATACCTAATGTAAATGACGAGTTAATGGGTGCAGTACGCCAACATGGCAGATGTATACATATGTAACAAACCTGCACGTTGTGCACATGTACCCTAGAACTTAAAGTATAATAAAAAATTAAACAATCAAACAAAAAAAGAAATTTGTGAATGTACTCCTAAATAACTCATGGAATATTATGTGCCATGGTCTGAATGTTTGTGTCTCCCAAAATTCATATGTTAAAATTTTAACCCTTGAGGTGATGATATTATGAGACAGGCCTTTTGGGAGGTGAATAGATCATGAAGGTGGGGCTATTCTCAATGAGATTAGTGTTCTTATAAAAGAGGCTTAAAGAGATCCCTTGCCTTCTCCACCATGTGAGGATGGAATGAGAAGGTGCCGTCTATTAACCAGACAAGTTGCTCTTCACCAGACACTAAATCTGCCAGCCCCCTGTACTTGAATTTCCCTGTCCTCAGAACAAAGACATACATTTTTGTTATTTACAAGCTATCCAGTCTGATATGTTGGTATATGTCAAAGGTACTAAAACATCGCAAATGGACTAAGGCAATGAGAAAATCAATATGGACTTGAAAATATTGAGCAATAAACCAAAAAAATCCTACATAAAATTTCTACAGAATAAACTTAGTTTATTAGTACTAAGCTAAAGCATTAATTAAAGAAAAATATGCAGCCTTAAATTTATTTATTAAGGGCAGAATTAATGAAAACTAAACAACATATGCATTCAATTTAAGAGGACAGAAAAAGAAAAAGTAAGGTAAGTATAGGTAAATAAATAGTAAAGAAATAATATTAAAAAAGAAAAAAAATGAACAAAATTTTATTCTGTGAAAATGTTGAGAAAATTTGACAAATTATTTTTATAAATTTCCATTTTAGTTGTAGATTCAGGGTGTATGTGTGCAGGATTTTTACAAGGGTGTACTGCATAATGCTGAGGTTTGGGCTTCAATTGATCTCATTACCCAGATAGTGAACATAGTACCTAATAGGAAGTTTTTCAGCCCTTACCACCCCCCCACCTCCTTTTGGAGTCCCTAGTGTTTATTCCCATCTTTATGTTTGTACATACCCCGAATTTAGCTCCCACTATAAGTAAGAAGATGCAACATTTGGTTTTCTGTTTCTGCATTAATTCACTCAGAATTACGGCCTCCAGCTGCATCTATGTTGCTGCAAAAGGTGTGATTTCATTTTTTTTATGGCTGTGTAGCATTTAATGATATGTATGAACCACATTTTCTTTATCCAGTCCACTGTTGATAGGTATCTAGGTTGATTCCATTTCTGCTATTGTGAATAGTTCTGGCTGGGGTAAGGTGGTATCTCATTGTTGTTTTAATTTGCATTTCCTTGATTAGTGATACGGAACATTTTTTCATGTTTGTTGGTCATTTGTATATGTATATATTTTTAAGTATCTATTCATGTCATTTTCCCACTTTTGATGGGACTATCTGTTTTATTTTTGCTGATTTCAGTTCCTTGTAGATCCTGGATATTAGTCATTTGCTGGATGTATATAGTTTGCATATATTTTCTCCTGCTCTGTGAGTTTTCTGTTTACTCTGATGATTATTTCTTTGGTTGTGAAGAAGCTTTTTAGTTTAATGAAGTCTCATTAATTTATTTTTGTTTTTGTTGCATTTGCTTTTGGAGTCTTAGTTATACATTATTTGCCTAGCTTTCTTTCTTACTCTAAGTTGTTCTGAGTTTTCAGCCTTTCATGATTCTGTATATATTTCATTTTTTTATTATATTTTGGTGAAAAATGTCATTGGAATTTTAATAGTGATTCCATTTAATCTTTAAATCATGTTGTATACTATAGACATTTTTAGTAATTTTATTTATTCCAATTCATGAACGCAGGATTATCTTTCCATTTATTTGTAACTTCAATTTATTTTATCAGTGTCTTATAGTTTTTGTCATATAGAATTTTTACCTTCCTCATTAAATTTATTCCTATCTATTTTATTATTTTGATAGTCAGATAAGTAGAATTGTTTTCTTTATTTTTGTGTTTTGGGAGTAGTTCATTGTTAGTGTGTGAAAAGTAAGTGATTCAGATATGTTGATTTTGTTTTCTACAACTTTACAGCATTTTTGTCTTCTTTACCTTCTTTGGTAGATTCTTTAAGATTTTCTATATGTAAGACTGTCAGCTAAAAACAGTCAATTTTATTCTTTCTGATTTGGCTAATATTTGTGATGTTTTGTAACCTAATTGCTCTATAATTTTGGTACTATGTTGAATAGAAATCATAAAGATGGACATTCTTGTTCCTAATCTTAGGGAAAAGATTTTCTGCTTTTCATCATTAAGTATGATGTTAGCTATCGGCTTTTCATATGTAATCTTTATTATATTGAAGCACAAACCTAATTTTTTGAGAGTTTTTATTATCAAAGGATGTGTTTTGTCAAATGCTTTTTCTACCTATATTGAGATGATTATATCCAAAGTTGTTACTGTTAACATTTATTTGTTTGCAAATATTGAACCATTCTTGCATTTCCCTGTGTAAATCCCACTGGCTCATATTGTGTGATCCTTTTGTTGAATGCGGTTTGTGTTTGTATTTTATTCAGGATATTTGCATCTATTTTCCTCAGCGATATTGACCTGTAATTCTTTCTTTCTTATAGTGCCCTTCTTGGGCTTAGTTATCAAGGTAATACTGGACACATGGAATAATTTTGTAAGTGTTCCCTCCTTTTCTATTTACTTGGAAGAGTTTGAGAAAGATTGTTGTTAATTTTTCTTTGAACCTTGGGTAGTATTTAATGACAAAACCATCAGGTCCTGGGTTTTCTTTGCTGGGAGACTTTTAATTATTGATTGAGTTTTCTTAGTTGTTATTAGTCTACTGAGATTTTGTATAACTATATGATTCAGTATTTGTAGGTTATATGTTTCTCTATATTTACATGGCCAACAAACATATGAAAAAAAGCTCAAGATCACTAATCATCAGAGAAATGCAAATCAAAATCACAATGAGATACCATCTCACACCAATCAGAATGGCGATTATTAAAAAAGGAGGAAACAATAGAAGCTGTGCATCTATTGCACAGCTGTGCAAATAGGCTGTGGAGAAATAGGAACGCTTTTACACTGCTGGTGGGAATGTAAATTAGTTCAACCATTGTGGAAGACGGTATGGTGATTCCTCAAGGATCTCGAACCAGAAATACATTTGACCCAGCAATCACATTACTGGGTATACATCCAAAGGAATATAAATCATTCCACTAAAATGAAAGGACACTAACAACATAAAAGTGTATAAAAGTCTAAAACTCATTGGTAATGGTAAATATATAGCCAAATCCAGACTACTGTAATACTATAAGAATGCTTGTTGAAAAATCACTTTTAACTCCAGTATACATGTTATAAGATAAAAAAAATTTCAAATAACAGAAACTCTAATGATTTGTTAATGTATACATAATACATAAAAGATGTAAGTTTTGATATCAATAACATAAATTGTCAGAGGAGGAGAAATTAAAGAGGAGAATTTTTGTATGCAGTCAGAGAAGTTGTTAAGATAAGTTGTTATCAGATTAAAACAGACTGTAATAATTATAAGACGTTTGATGTAAACCTCATGGTAACAACAAATAAAAAAACCTGTTGTAGATACACAAAAAATAAAGAGAAAGAAAGCAGGTCTATCACCATTGAAAAAATCATCAAACCACAAATGAAGATAGTAAGAGAGATATATTAATATTTTCTATTTTTCTTCTTAGCTCTATTTCATTTACATCAGCTCTGTTCTTTATTATTTTCTTTCTTCTGCTAAATTTGGTCTTAGTTTTAATTTTATAATTTCTTGTCATGTTAAATTAGTTGCTTACATGAAATGTTTTTCTTTTATGTAGAGATTTATCACTGTAAAGACCCCTGTTAAAATGATTGGTGCATCCTGTAAGTTTTTCAGTTTTGTGTTTTCATTCCCATTGGTCTCAAGGTATGTTTTGATTTTTCTTTTGATTTCTTGTTTCATGCACTTGTTTTTCAGCAGGTGGTGTTTGATTTCTAGCTATTTGTGAATATTTCAGTTTTCCTCCTGTTATCGATTTATAATTTCCTATCATTGCAGTTGGAAATGATACTTATTATTTCAATATTCTTAAATTTGTTTAGACTTGTATTTTGGCCTAGCATATGATCTATCGTAGAGACTGTTCTATGTGCACTTGAAAATAGTGCACTTGAAAGTAATGCATATTGCACTGCTGTTGAGTGGAGTGTTCTGTATATGTCAGGTATTTGGGCTATAGAGTTATTCAAGTCTGCTGTTTTCTTATTTATTCTCTTCTGGGTGATCTAACTATTGTTAAAAGTTATGTTTTGAAGTCCCCTACTATTACTCTGTTTCTCTATTACTCTCTATTTTTTCTTTTAGTTTTTAAAAATATTTGTGTTTTATATTTAGGTGCTCCAATGTTGAGTGATACTATTTTTTTAATCCACTTAGCAACTCTATCTTTTGATTGAAGAATTAATCTATTTATCTTTAAAGTAATTATTGATAAAGACTCATTCTTATAATTTTGTTGTTTTCTGCCTGTTTTACAGTTTATTTTTTCCTTTTTTCCTTTTATCTGCATTTATGGTTTGATGATCGTTTTCAATGGTGATAGACCTGCTTTCTTTCTCTTTATCTTTTGTGTATCTACAAATGGCTTTTTTCTTTGTTGTTACCACGAGGTTTATATCAAAATTATTACAGTCTATTTAAAATTATTATAGTCTATTTTAATCTGATAGCAACTTATCTGACTACATAAAAACATTCTCCTTTTTAACTTCTCCTTCTCTGACAATTTATGTTATTGATGTCAAAACTTACATGTTTTATGTATTATATATGCATTGACAAATTATTATAGTTTCTGTTATTTTAAATATTTTTATCTGATAACATTTATACTGGAGTTAAAAGTGATTTTGCAACAACACTCTCATAGTATTACAGTAGTCTGGATTTGGCTATATATTTACCATTACCAGTGAGTTTTACACTTTTATATGCTTTTATGTTGTTAATGTCCTTTTATTTTAGCTTGAGAAACTACCTTTAACATTTCTGATAATACAGATCTAGTGGTGACAAACTGTCTCAGCTTTTGTTTGTGTGAGAAATTATTTATTCATCCATTTTCAAGGATAGCCTTGCTGGATATAGGATTGTTGATTGATAGGCCTTTTTTTTTTTTTCTTTTTCAGTACTTTGAATATATCATTTCTTTCTCTCTTGGCCTACAAGGTTTCTGCTGAGAAATCTGCTGATCCTGTAGAGTTTGCTTTGTTTTTGATGAGTTGCTTTTCTTGCTGATATAAAAATTCTTTGTCTTTGACTTTTGAGAATTCGATTATAATGTGTTTCAGTAATGGTATCTTTATATTTAATTTATTTTGGGTTCTCTGAGCTTCATGATTTTGGTTGTTAATTTTCCTGTCCAAATTTGGAAAGTTTTCTTTCTGTATTTTTTAAATAAGTTTTATTTATTTCTCTGCTTCTTCTGGAATTTTTATAATGTATATATTGGTTTATTTAATAGTGTTACCAAGCCCTATAGACTTTTTGAAGTCTTTTAAATTTGTTCTTCTTTTTGTTTCTGTGACTAGTTTATTTCCAATAACCTGTTTTTAAGGTTGTTCATTCTTCCTTCTATTTGACCAAGCCTGCTGTTAAAACTTTCTATTTAGTTTTAAAGATTTGGTAATTGTGTTTCTCACCTCCAGAATTTCTGTTTGGCTCTTTGTGTGTTTTCTGTCCCTTATTTTTTGAAATTTTCATTTTGTTCACATGGTATTTTCCAATTCCTTTTATCACTTGTTTCTGTTATTTATTTATTTATTTATAACTCATTGAGTTTCCTTAAGACAATAAATCTCTATTTTTTTACAATTGGTTACAAGTGCTTTTTTTTTGTTACTTTGGTGGTCTTGTGTGTGTGTGTGTGTGTGTGTGTGCGTGTGTGTATGTGATTCCTATAGCTTTTTGCTGGCATATATGCATTTGAAGTAGGTACCTCGTTCTGTCTTTACAGACTGCCTTCAGCAGGGAAAGCTCTTCACCAGTCAACCCATCCAGAGATTTTGTGCAAGCTACCTGGTGGGGTTCATGGGTGAGCTTACTGCTTGAGTCCTTGGGTAGGTTAGCCTGGTGCCTGGGTCAGGAGTTAGGCAGGCCTGGCACCTATGTCCACAGGGGCTTGCCTAGTGCCTGGGTCTGCATGAGTGGGCCTGGTTTCTGTATCAACTGAGTTGGAACTGGAGCCTGGATCTGTGAGAGCTGGCCTAGAGCCTGTATCTGTGGTGGCTGGCCTGCTGCCAGTGGCTGCTAGAGCTTAGAGCTTTTGGAGCCTGAGACTAACCTGGAGCCATGGAACCTGGCCTTTTGCCTGGGACTGCAGGGGCCAGTTTGGTACTTGAGTGAGTCTATACCCTGAGTCTGCATGGGATGACCTGGAATCAGGGGTCATGAGGGCAAGCTTGGTGCTGGAGTAGGCCTAACACTAGGGTCCACAAAGGCTTGCCTGGAGCCTTGGTCCGTGGGGACCAGCTGACACCTTTTGAGCAGCCTGACTCTGGGTTGGGCCTGAAGATTGGATCTTCAGAGCTGAGTCTGGGGCCTCAGATGTCACCTGACACTTTAGGGGTCAGCCTGGCTCTGGGGTCAACTGGATATTGGGTCTTTAGGGTCAGGCCTGGAACCTTTGTCCATACGGTCCAGCCTGGCACTGGGTAGGTCCAGAGCCTGTGTCTATGGTGCTTGGCCTGGGACTTGGGTGGGCCTGTGGCCATGGGGCTTAGCTTGGTGCTGGGGTTTGCTGGGATCTACTTAGTGATGGAATCCGTAGTGAAGTCAGGTGCTCACTTTCATCTCCATCCCCCATGCAGAGGTTATCTCTTTTTATGCTGCAGTGTGTGGGCTTGGGGGCACAGGGAATAATATAAAACTGAGTTTCCTACCCTCTTCAATGTATTTCTTTGCTCCACCTATGTGCTCTAATCTCTCACTTAGATTCCTTAGCTCTTGTGGAGGTGATTTTATATATCAATAATTGTTCAAATTTATGTTTCTGTAAAAAGATAATTGCTGGAAAGTCCTATTCCACTGTCTTGCTGATTATACTCAAAATTTGCTATGGATATATGTACCTATTTCTATATATGTGTCTCTTCCATTGATCTATGTTCCTGTCCCTTTTCTAAAACCATACCACCTTAATTACTATAGAATTAAATCCAACTCCAAATTTGTAGACTTTTAGAAAAAAATTATAATTATTTGTAAAAGTTATAAATAATGGAGACAGCTCAATATAAAATGATATTAATTTTACCCAAATTTACCTATTAACATTGAAGTTTTAGAAAAATTCTTCATAAGCTGATTCTGAAATTACTATAAAATAGGAAAATAGCAATTAATTAGGAGGATTTACACTACTAGATATTAATAATTTAAAGATTATGTTGAATTTGACACAGTGACACAGTGATATTTATATGGGAATAGACAATTGTACTGATGAAACAGAATAGTGAGACCAAAATGTATTATTGTAAATATGGTGAAATAATTGACTAACATATTTTCTAGTGTTGCCACAGGGCTTAGGTGAGTCTCCAGATGCCATTAAGACCCCAGCCCCAGCCATTCCTAAATTCCTGACACTGTTGCAAGAAATAATTCAGGGACAAGTCAGAATGAAGTGAAAGGCAAGAAGCTTTTATTGCAAAGCAAAAGTACACACTGAACAGTGGGAGTGAAAGCGTCCTCTGGAGAGTGAGTCTTACAGAGTGGAGTTTGGGTTTCTAATTTTATGAGCTCCTCTAATTAGGAGGTGGAATAGCCATGAGGTTTTCTGGTAAAAAGGTAGATATTTCTTAGAATGGGAGTGCCACCCATTTTTACACTAAGTATGAATGTGTCCTGGTGTTGGTGGGTGTGTGATTTAGTATAATAATGAGTGTATAATTAGATCTGGGTGGGGCACAGACCAAATCCAATTTCATGTTGGATTTAGCTGGTTTCAACCAACCTAGCCTCTTTCCTGTTTGTTAGGGTCTTATGAGCCGAGGCTCATCCTTGTCCTTGTAGCTAAATTTAACAGCTCCTTTCTTACTGATATGTGAAATTACTGCTTGATATTCTCCTGCTTCTGCGACCACCTAGTATTCCTATTTTATAGGAAATTCTATAAAATTCCTACTTTATACTTTTCCTTTAAGTAGGCGATGGAATAATCGTTAGGTATTCTGAAGAAGGAGGGGATTTCAGGAACCCTCAGTTATAAGCTACTTTCTCTCTCATTTGGGTTTGTCCAGAAAACTCACGGACATGTCACCCTGACAAGGGTTTTGGCTGTTTTCTCTACCTATTTTGGGTTTTCCGTTATCTTGTAGTTTCTTTGCCTTGTTCTTGTTTTAGCCGTTGGTGGGTTTCTCCATCTTTCTGCAACCACTCAGTGTTATTTCTATATCACTAGGACAATTGGTTATACATCCAATTGATAAAAGATAATTGATAAGAGAAAGTGATTTCTATCTCACAGTATTTATAAAAACGGACAAAATTTTTAAGGTTTAAATATGGAAAACAAACTTTTACTGAAAAGCAATAACATAAACTTTAACTTCAAGGCACAAACTGGGAAAAAATGTAGTGTATATTTTAGCCATCAGGAAATGCAAATTTCTTTGATTTGATATCTGAGAATATGATGACCTTCAACTAATCCACAAAAAAAGGCGAAGAACCCTTATAAAATGAGTAATATATATAATCATAGTCATAATGTTCAGTCATACTAAAAGAATAGTAAATCAAAATAAAATTAAAACAGTTATCAATTTATATTCATAAAGCTGACAAAAATTAAAGTGTCTGACTGTTAAGTAAGGATATGGAGAAATGAGAATTCTCAGGGTGTTGATATAGGAGTTAAAAAGAAATTATTTAGGCAGATAGTGAAGGTAAGAGAGTCCGTGGTAAGGTTTTCCTTTTACTAAACAGTAGTCCCCAAATCATTTCTTTTATAACAAAGAGCAGCCTGTGAAATTGAGCTGCAGACATAGATAAGCAATCTGGAAGCTTGCACTGGTGAATGCTGGCAGTTGTGCCAATAAGAAAGGGCTACCTGGGGGCTAGGCATGTTCAACATGGTGGTTTCATCGTCCTTTACTTTGTCAACCATTTGTACAATAAGGAACAGACAACATGGTGCCTTCCAGGTAGAGAACCCATCTGCATAATAAAAGATTAAGATAGGGTGGCCAGCTTCTTCTGGTAATATGTAAATGACACACCTGGTCCAACCAATGTTTGGGCCCTATGTAAATCAGATACCACCTCCTCAAGCTAGTCTATAAAACCCTCATGCACTTCGCTGTGGACTGGAAGACCTACTTGGGTGCCCCTCTCTCTCTCTGCAGGAGAGAGAGCTATTTGCTTTCTTTTGTCTATTAAACCTCCACTCTTAAACTCACTTTTTGTGTGTCCGCATGCTTGATTCCCTTGGTGTGAGACAGTGATCCTATTTACCATAGACAATGACACCACTTACCACTTCAGTGTTATAAATGTTACAGTGACTTTGTATGTAGAGGAATTCAGCAATTTCTAATGAAATTGAAATTTGGCATTCTACTCTTTAACCCAAAGATTTCATACATAAGTAAATCTCCTAGAGAAACTCTGGCATATCACACAAACAGACATCTGTTATAAGATTCACTCTAGTTTGCTTTTCATCATTTAAAGTTGGAGACAACCTAAATGGTCATCAATAGTGACTAGGTAAATACATAATGGTATATGTTAAGCAAAAGTTAAGAATATATTAATTATAGTTGCAAATATGAACAAGGATCTACATTTTGAACAAAAAGGGAAATTGCAGAATGTGTGCAGTATCATTTTATAAAGTTTAAAAACTGGAAAGCAAAACTGCATATTGTTTGTGGGTACATGTACATGTACAGAATAATAAAATCAACATATCTTAGGAAGAACATGATCTGATTTTAGGAATAGTTAACTTCTATAAGAAAGAATGTGAGAAAATTAGTTGGGAGATAGTAAGAAGATAGGTTTCATTTTCTAGTAACATTTTATTTTTTACAAAAGTTACTCTGGAAAATACAGGAAGTTGCTAAATATTTTAAATCTGGAGGATACTCACAAGAATATTAATTATATTCTTTTCAACTTTCTATATGGTTAAAATATTTCATAATATGACTCATGGGAGGAAAAGTTAAATAGTGCTATTAAAGCTTTATATATTATTCTAAAAGAAAATAATTTTGGTGCAAGTCACTATAAAATTTTCAAGTAAATGTGAGATTATTTTATATCTGTCACTCATTTCAATTATTGTATGTGGAACACTAAGCTTGAAACTAGTAAACTACCTAAACGTATTTTCTAAAAATCCAACCTACAGTAGTAGAATAATTTTTTAAATCTCCATTATTGATGTGACTTTTAGCTTTTAGAAAAAATTTTCTGTAATACCTGTTTTCTTTACTGAGTTTTGGATAGTAAACAAGCTAATAAAATGAAATCCTCAGTGACTCAGCATATGAAAGTCAGGGTTAAGTGCAAATAAAGTACCATACATTTTGATGGCTGTGACATATAATAGACTCTTTTTATTACATAATTTATCTTTCAATTTGATTCCATTTTCCTTTTATTTGAGTGGTCAATAGTCTCCCCACTAATAAACTTTTTTTTCTCTTTATACTTTCTTCGACTGTAATTTTAAAAATATGTAACAAATAAACTTCTTCCAATTTTTTTAGCTTTTCACTTTAAAAAAACAACTTGTTTATGACTACACAATTTCACACACTAACACATGTCATACATATACAAAATTCTTTATAAGCTGATTCTGAAATCAGCTTATATCTAAGTTAGCAGGTTTTCATTGTTTTTAGAATATATATGTTTTAGAATATATGTTTATATATATTGCTTTTAGAATAGGTATGTTTTGTTTCCTCCTATGACATACAGAATTGCATTAATATGACATAAAACAAAAAATAACACTCACATATATTAAGATGTTTGGAAAACAAAATGATTAAGGAATTGTTAAGAAAGAAAGGCATATGTCTTACAAAACAGAAACTTATAGACAGTGTTAACAAAACAGGCTATAACCTCAATTATGAACAAGTTTTCTATTAACATATTTTCAATTAAAACAGCACAGAGTAAAACATTGAATATTTCATGAATAAACATTAATTTCTTAATATGTGAAAAGAATAGTGGCTGTGTCACATTTACTATATACCAGCCACTGTGCTTTACATGCACTAAATGTTTACTTATTAGATCCTCTCCAAAACTCTGTAATTTAGGTACTATCATTATCTTATTTAGGTCAGGAAATAGAGGCCTGCTGAACCTGATTAATTTTACCAAATATGAAGAGCTAGAAAATGGTAGAAATGGGAGTTAGACTTAACAGTTTGTTTTGAAGTCCATGTGTTTAACCACTATTTTTTTTTTTTTTTTTTTTTTTGAGACAGAGTCTTGCTCTGTCACCCAGGCTGGAGTGCAGTGGTGCAAGCTCCGCTCACTGCAACCTCTGCCTCCCGGGTTCAAGCAATTCTCTGCCTCAGCCTCCAGAGTAGCTGGGATTACAGGCACCTGCCACCACACTCAACTAATGTTTTATATTTTTAGTAGAAACGGGGGTTTCACCATCTTAGCCAGGCTGGTCTTGAACTCCTGACCTCATGATCCACCCACCTCAGCCTCCTAAAGTGTTGGGATTACAGGCGTTAGCCATTGCTCCCGGCCATGTTTAACCACTATATCAAGGAAGAAATTGTAAATGTGAGATAACACCTGTGGTCCTTGGTTCTAACATGTTGAAATATATTCAGCTTATTTACTTTGTTTCAGAGAATTGAGAAGGATTAGTAAGCACATTTTGCTGAAAATGGGTTACAGAGGCCTGATAAAATCCTATAAATGTTTGATAGTTATAATAGGCATAGTTCTGCATTCCTTCCCTTCCTCAATTATCTGCAAGAGCTGACTCTTTCTCTTTAGGTATGCATGACTAGCCCTACATTTATATAATAGATTTCCTACTCTTTCCTTTTTACTACTGTTGTTCTAATAATGGAGTAAAGGACTTCTATTAGTTCATTTATTCAAACATTCAACAAATATTTACTGAGCAACTACTTTTTACTAGTCACAGTTCTAATTGCTGAGGGTACTATCTGAGCATATAGTAGTAAACTAGAGCTAATGTTTGAATGTGGGAGGATATATCACTTCCTCTGTCTTTTCCATGCCCACCCAATTCTCCAGTGGAAACTATTTCAATTAACATATAGATTTTAGGTAATCTTTTAAGTTCCATGGCAAATGTTGGGCTTTTTCTAGAATGCTGTAATTCTTAGAATGCCTTTTGCAAGAGATCTTTCTGAAAGATAATAATATTAGACAATTCCTGCTTGATGATTTTGATTCATTGATTGCCGTGCTACTGGGAGAGAAATACAATTTAAAAAGAAATTGAGGAAAACTTATACTATTTGGCTTCTAAGAAAATCTCCTTGCTTCCTGAAGTATTACCCTGATATGTGTTCAGCCTTTTATATTTTAAATTTTAACAACAAATATTTCATTTTTCATAAGAGGTCCACAAAAGCCATTAAATCACTGTTAAATTATGAATGTGAGATAACACATGTGGTTCTTGAAGATAAGGTGGCATAGACCCATTTTTATTTTGTTCCCCCTCACTAAGCACAACTATAAATAAACCCTGGTAATAATACAAGAGGCAATCAAAGGAGAGCAAGATAGTAGGAGGAAAAGAGTTGGTTTGGGAATTCCAGGACTGAAGGAACAACGGTAGCAGGGCATCTAACTTTAACCGACCTAGTAGAGATATGTCACGCAAACCTGGTACTTCTTGAATTCCATACTTGCAACAGGGCAGCCCAGAAGAGTAAAATTGAGAAATATGCCCAATAAGAGAGAAAACTACACATAGACTGAAAGCTGTATTTGCACCTGTATTATTATGCAAAATTTAAGATGTGCACTTTGTATATAGTATAGCAAATAATGATTACATGTTCTTTGTTGATGACTCTATATTCTCACTGCATATTAAAAAATAAACTGATAATATGAAAAATTTCCAGTAAACTCTGGTTTATGGAAAAGTCTGTGGAACAAAAAGGAACCTATGTGGAATGTCATCTTCACTTGGAATGTAGGATTTAGGAAGTCTCCAAATTCTGTCATGTATATATTTTCAGACAAACGAATTTTGATTTTGATGTAATAAGCTTGTGTAATATTTACTCTGATAATACTCTTCTTTCTTTTTTCTTTCTTTCTTTCTTTCTTGCTTGCTTTCTTGCTTTCTTTCTCTCTTTCTCTCTTTTCTTTTTTTGATGGAATCTCGCTCTGTCACCCAGGCTGAAGTGCAGTGGTGTGATCTTGGCTCACTGCAAACTCTGCCTCCTGGGTTCAAGTGATTCTCCCATCTCAGCCTCCCAAGTAGCTGGAATTACAGGCATGCTCCACCACGCCTGGCTAATTTTTGTATTTTTAGTTCAGACAGGGTTTCACCATATTGGCCAGACTGGTCTCAAACTCCTAACCTCAGGTGATCAGCCCATCTCAGCCTCCCAAAGTGCTGGGATTACAGGCATAAGTCACTGAGCCCAGCCTGAATAATACTCTCCTTTCAACTGCATATACTAACTTTGAATTTAACCATGCTTGATTTTAAATTAAAAATATTAAAAATTTTAAATTATTTTTACATTGTGCTCATTACACATATATTGGATCTGTCCTTTGTTGCATGCTTCTAATCTTGCATGAATTTTAATGAGACTTTTGAAGTTTATAATGTCAAATGTGTCTCATGTTTAATTTTTTTTAATAAGAAACGCAGAAATTAGCTGAGTGCGGTGGCGGGCACCTGTAGTCCCAGCTGCTTGGGAGGCTGAGGCAGGAGAATGGCGTGAACTCGGGAGGCGGAGCTTGCAGTGAGCTGAGATCCCGCCACTGCACTCCAGCCTGGGCAAAAGAGGGAGACTCTGTCTCAAAAAAAAAAAAAAAAAAAAAAAAAGAAACGCAGGAATGCTTTAAAGGTTTTGAAAACATTCTTTCGTTTGTTTTCTTAACCTTTTTCAACATTCTATATCTTTTCTAATGCTTTTACTTATTTTTTTCAGAAATAAATTTGCTATTAAAATCTTGCTATTATTAATCTGGTTATTTGAATTAGAAAACAAACATGAATTCAAAATGTAGTTAGAATTTTTAAATATAACAGAAGTGATTATCAGAAGAAATCTCAGAAGTATGAGTATTCTCCACACTTTTTAGTAAATCTTTAAGTTTGTGTACCTTTATTTGAAATTCATTTTTAAAGGAGTCTAATTGCTGTAGATGAAGACAGAATATCAAGGGGATTTGATTGTGATATTGTGTATTATTATAGTTCAAATGCAAGTAAAGGCTGGGCATGGTGCCTCACACCTGTAATCCCAGCACTTTGGGAGGTGGATTCCTTGAGCTCAGGAGTTTGAGACCAGCCTGGGCAACATGGCAGAACTCTATCTCTACAAAAATTACAAAAATTAGCCAGGAGTGGTGATGCATGTCTCTAGTCCCAGCTACTTGTGACGCTGAGGCAGGAGGATCCCTCAAGCCCAGAAGGTTGAGGCTGCAGTAAGCTGTCTTTGTGCCACTGCACCCACTACAGCCTAGGTGACAGAGTGAGACCCTGCCCGAAAAACAAAACAAAACAAAAAAAGGCAAGTAGACTGTGGACACAGTTATATTGATTTTGAGGTATATTGTTCTTATTCAATTAGATCATTTTCTCTCTTCTGGAACATCCATAGTTAGTGAACATGATGTGGAGTAGGGGGCAGAAATTATGGGGCTTTCTCATCCTTTGTCTTGACACCATAGTTCTCTACATTTGTTCCTTTCTGTAACTGGGTTAATAACAGGTTAAAAGAAAAATTATTCTCTGAGAAGTTATAATCTGTAGCAACTGACTCAGGGAGCATTTTGCAGCCCCTGAATGATGAAAAAGCTGTTGGTTTGTGTCTTGTCTTGGAAAATGTTAATGGATATGTGGAAGAATCTCACATTGATCTAGAATTTGTCCCTGAATCAAATTCTGTCCTGAAAGAGCTAGAAAGGATTGCTGAGAGGAATGAAATAAGGCAAGTGACTCTGCTTTGCTCTTCCCATGGCTAGATTCTCTTTTTCCTAAGCAGGATTTTTCTATCTTCATGTTAGAAGGCTATTCCTCAATAAACAGAGTGTCCTTAGCATAATTTACCCTTTTCTTGATGACTCAGGCTCATCATAATGAACATTGGTTAGGATACTCAACTGTATTAGAAAGATGCCCTTAAGAGCTATTAACGTATGCAGTACTGTTTTCCCTGACTAACTAACTGCTCCCAGATGACCTACATGTTCCAGACTGCAGTCACTCCTCAGTACAATGTAGACTAAACTGAAAATGTGTTCTTGTGGACTGCAGGGAGATATGTATGGGGCTAAATCCAAACATAATACTGTTACGCTTGCCTCTGTTCTTTGAAATAAAAACTCTCCTCCCTAATTGTTACCCACTGCATGAAGATTTGCCATTATCAGTCCAAATCTATTGGAGGGCATACATGATTATTTCCAGGAGTAATAAGAGAACTGGGTATTTAATGCCAAACTTAATGATTTACGCAGCAGGCAGCATCACCAAGGGAAGAACTTAGTGTTCGTAATATAAAACACATTCCAAAGGAGATCTCTGTTCCTCCAAAAATCATCTCAGTTCTAAATTTAGTTCTTCAAAGTAACATACTCTATGAATAATATTTGTCACAAAATTTATCAGAGTTCTGTTAGTTCTGCTTGCCAAATACAAACAACATAGGAAGGGTTAAAAACCTGTTATTTATTATTATAAAGTAGATTATTTGAATTATTTTCATCCTAATGTCTTATTAAGGGACTCAGATTTTTTGATGGATGACAAAGGTCAGGGAAAAGGAAAGATAGTTTTGAAAATTCAAATATTTTTGGCAGGAGGGTGGTATTTTAGATGGGGATGTCACGGTGAGAGATTTGAGCCTTCATAAGAAGGTCCAATGAAGACAGTGGGCATTTATGAAGCAAGAGAAGTAGAACCACAGGAAGGAGAAAGCAAGAAAAAAAGACAAGCAAAACCTCAGGGAGTTTTTTTTTTCTCCTTCTAATTTACTTTTAAAAATAAGGACATGTGAGACTCTGTCTCAAAAAAATTTAAAAAAGGACATGCTTCACTATATTCAATTCATTATAAAAGTATATACATGTTGAAACGGAATAGATAAATAATATTTAAATGCATTAAAATAATTTTTTCAAAACAAATTTCACATTTCTTATTATTCAATAATTTGATTTTCTATAATAATAATTAAAAAGTTTTCATAGAAATATCAATATAGGATATTTAAAAATGTACAGTAACATAGTTACTGTTTCACAAACATCATAATACGTTATTAAAGTGGTTAAGGTAATCCAACTTTCAAACTGATAATTATCATAAACTTTTCTGATTACTATAATTTTCTTAATGCCTCTGTTCCCTTAGTTACAAATAGGTATCTTAATATCATGTTAAACTTCAAAGATATTAAGGAGAAAAGTTTTAAGCTTTAATACTGTGGTTAATATCCTGAGCAACAACAATAACAGATTATTGAGAACATAGTTCAATAAAATCTCACATGTGTGTGATAGTTAATAGTTTTGAAATGTAATTTTAAAAGTATGTATTCTTATTTTCTTAAAACTCTCTGATGTGAAAAAAAAATAGTTCTCCTATTTTTATAGGAAAAGGTAAATGAGGCCCAGAAAATTAAGTTTTTGTAATTGGTGACACAAATAGTACATCATAAATTTATAACTATAATTTAGTTCTTAGTTTTGGAGATTTGATCTTTTTACTAGGGCACCTGAATCCATGCCCTAGGGCATGCTATTCCCCATAAAGCCAGAAACCAAAGTACATTATTTGTGAAGTTTTAAATATGAAGAAAACAATGTAAATACAAAATATTAAATGGAAGAAAGATGAGAGGAATCATTTTCATTTGTTGCTAAAAATAAAACTGATTTTTACTATTATATGTCTGCTAATTATTTTAAATATTTTAGGTAGCTTTACACTTGACATATCCATTAACAGGAATAAAATTATCATTTTTATTTTTCATGGAGAAGATAATTATTGGTATGTGTTCACATGTTATTTATATTACTTTTTCTTTTAAATCTGTTTCTAGCTGAATGCTCACAAACAATGGTTATAACTGTCATTATAATGTTAGTAAATAGTTTGGTCTATCGATATTCATTCCAGATGTCTACCTAATAGTCATTCACATTTCACATTTATACTACATATTCTTCAAAAAAGTATAAAAAGCTTCTAGTGCTTTTTGCATAGCTGAAAGATCAAAAAACTTGAAAACTGATTACAAACTAAGTCCAATATATGCTATCTACAAGGGACCACAGCAAAAACAACAACAACAACAACAAAACAAAACAAAAAACAAAGTAACTTAATAAAGCTAAAATAATAGGATGAACAATCATCCAGCAAACTGATATAAATAGAAATCAAATAAGAGACAAAACTCAAAAAAGGGCAAAGTTTGCCATTTTATAATCAATATTGGATTAGTCCTTTTAAACTTTTAAAAAACTGGCTGGGTGTGGTGGCTCACGCCTGTAATCCAGCACTTAGAGAGGCTGAGGCAGGAGTATCACTTGAAGTTAGGAGTTCAAGATCAGCCTGGCCAACATGATGAAACCTCATCTCTATCAAAAATACAAAAATTAGCTAGGCATGGGGTGGTGGGCACCTGTAATCCCAGCTACTTCGGAGGCTGAGGCAGGAGAATCGCTTGAACCTGAGAGGTGGAGGTTGCAGTGAGCCAAGATCACGCCACTGCACTCTAGCCAGAGTGACAGAGTGAGACTCCATTTCAAAAAAATTTAAAAAATTAAAAAAAAACTTTTAAGAAACAGTTTCATTCTGTATATGATGGTTCTACAGTGGGAACTGGCCAACTATGGCTCATGGGCTGGCTACTTGTTTTTGTACATAAAATTTTTTTGGAACACAATCACATCTACTGATTTATGTATTGTCTATGGCTGCTCTAGCTCTCCAGGGGCATAGTTGAGTGGTGGTAACAGAGAATAAAAATGTGTGACCTGTAGTCCTAAACTATTTAATTTCAGACCATTAAGAAAGAAAATATAATGTACTGGGAGAATTTTGTATTAAGAAGTTGTGATATCTCTTATAACAAAATCAGATCAAAGTAATATTTAAAATTTACAGACAATAGTGGACATTTGCCATTCATGGCTCGCCAATATCTTTATGTTCCTTTTATTTTTCTGTTTGTTTCCCACAAGGGCAGAATCTAGTCTCATTTTTATCTATGGAACCAGTTCTACTAATCCAGTTAGATCAGTGTGAGACCTGAATGTGTGGAAGAAACTTTGTTGTTTGCAACTAAGGGCACTGATTGACACATAAAGCAATCCTGCTTATGACTACAAGGGAAAAACTCTAAAGCATATTTTAGCAAATATGATTCACCATATTATTAACAGGTAATTACAAGTTGGTAAATATTCCTGGAATCAAGTGTGGCAAGATCAAATTATTCAAAATTCAAAGACACTTTAATATCAACACAAACAAGAAGAGAAAGATTAACTTCAATATGGTGAAAAATATCTCAAGGTGGGGAAACTGTCTTATGTTGACACATTAGAGGCATCTCTACTATAATCACTAATGCAGTAAGAATCAATATTAATTTTGTTAAACTAATATGAGAAACAACCACTACATCCATTGAAAATGGAGGAGTGATGTATTTGTTTCCATAGAAAATCAAGTTAGAATTCAGTAGAACAGCAAGAAAGTTTAATAAACTAGCACATAAAAAGCAAAATTTTAAAAAATATATACTTTTATGTGTTATTTTATCAGTTAAAAATCTGTCAGAATATAAATCCACTACAATTATGGGACTATAATATTTAGGAATTAGAATTTACATAATCCTGGATAAGCAGAAAAAGAGAATTTCTGGAAGGGTCTAGGGAGTTCAGAGATCAGAGGAACAGCAATGAATCATAATTCACTGAGGCACTAGCAAGGGTGAAAGAATGCAAGTTTAGGAAAAATCTTCAAAGTTGTATGTGACTGGCCATTGAAGAAGGTCAAGCCAAGGGGGAGCTTTTGGAGAGATCTGAAACTTGCTGACTGTGTAGCAACTGTTTCCTCTCTAAAAACGTATCTCTGGACCAACTGCTGCTTCTCTGTGAGATTTGCCCTATCTGTGGGTTTGTATCTGGTAGTAGACATGGAGTAGAGGGTGTTTGGTAGGGCAAGCAGCTGGAAAAATGTATAGGGAAGAGAATAAGTCAAGCTGTGCCTTTCAGGGAGCAGTCATCATTGGATCTGTCAAACATGATCATTATGTGAATAATTGCTAGTGCTTCACTTGCACTTTCAAATCACATTTACAATCAGGTCTTTGGCAAATGTAATGTAGAACAGCACAGGGAAGAGGTCTGGGAAATGGATTTTCCAGCCCTACTTAGAAACAGTAGTGTCAGGTTAACAAGAAACAATCCAGCACAATCAGCAATAATAATGGAAAATATAATGGAAAAAAATTTTACCAAAAAACCATTGATCAAGGTGGCTTCCCCAGTGATTTATATCGAATATTTGTACCTTTTGCATTTTATTTTATTTATATTCCAGCAGTTTTGAAGGAACAGGTGGTGTTTGGTTACATGAATAAGTCCTTTAGTGTTGATTTCTGAGATTTTGGTGCACCCATCACGTAAGCAGCATACATAGTACCATATGTGTAGTCTTCTATTCCTCATCCCCCTCCCACTCTTCTTCCTGAGTCCCCAAAGTTCAGTATATTATTTTTACGCTTTTGCATCCTCATAGCATAGCTCCTGCTTATAAATGAGAATATACAATGTTTGGTTTTCCATCATTGAGTTACTTCACTTAGAATTATGGTCTCCAACTCCATCCAGGTTGCTGCAAATGCCAATATTTCATTCCTTTTTATGGCTGAGTAGGATTCCATGGTCTATATACACATCACATTTTCTTCATCCCCTTGACGGGCATTTAAGTTGATTCCATATTTTTGCAGTTGCAAATTGTGCTGCTATAAATATGCGTATGCAAGTGTCTTTTTCATATAATGACTTCTTTTCCAATAGTGGGATTGCTGGATCAAACAGTAGTTCTACTTTAATTCTTTAAAGAATCTCCATACTATTTTCCATAGTGGTTGTACTAGTTTACATTCCCATCATCAGTGTAAAAGTGCTACCTTTTAACCACATCTATGCCAACATCTGATTTTTAAATTTTTTTTAGTTATGGTCATTCTTGCAGGAAAAAGGTAGTATCTCATTCTGGTTTTGAGTTGCATTTCCCTGATAATTAGGGATTTTGAGCATTTTTTCATATGTTTGTTCACCATTTGTATGTCTTCTTTTGAGAATTGTGTATTCATGCCCTTTGCCAACTTTTTGATGGGATTATTATTTTTTTCTTGCTGATTTGTTTGAGTTCCTTGTAGGTTCTGGATATGAGTCCTTTGTCAGATGCTAATTTGTGAATATTCTCTCCCACTCTGTGGGCTGTCTATTTACTCTTCCAATTATTTCTTTTGCTGTGCAAAAGCTTTTTAGTTTAATTAAGTCCAATCTAATAATCTTTGTTTTTGTTGCATTTGCTTTTGGGTTCTTGGTCATGAATTCTTTGCCTAAGCCAATGTCTAGAATAATTTTTCTGATGTTATCTTCTAGAATTTTTATGGTTTCAGGTCTCAGATTTATGTCTTTGATCCACATTGAGTTGATTTTTATATAAGATGAGGGATTAGGATCCAGCTTCATTCTTCTACTTGTGGCTTGCCAGTTATTCCAGCACCATTTGTTGAATAGGGTGTCCTTTTCCCACTTTATGTTTTTATTCGCCTTGTCAAGAATCAGTTGGGTGTAAGTATTTGGCTTTACTTCTGGGTTCTCTATTTCTGTTTCATTGGTCTACCTGCCTATTTTTATAGCAGAACCATGCTTTTTTGGTAATTATAACCTTGTAGTATACTTTGCCATCAAGTAATTTGATTCCTCCAGATTTATTCTTTTTGCTTAGTCTTGCTTTGTCTATGCAGGCTCTTTTTTGGTTTCATACAAATTTTAAGATTTTTTTCTAGTTCCGTGAAGAATGATGATGGTATTTTGATGGGAATTGCATTAAATTTGTAGATTGCTTTTGGCAGTATGATCATTTTCACAGTATTGATTCCACTCATCCATGAGCATGGGATATGTTTCCACTTGTTTGTGTCATCTATGATTTCTTTAAGCAGTGTTCCATAGTTTTCCTGTACAGATCTCTCACATCCTTGGTTAGGTATAATGTTAAGTATTTTATTTTTTGCAGCTATTGTAAAAGAGGTGTTGAGTTCTCGATTTGATTCTCAGCTTGATTGCTGTCTGTGTATAACAGCGCTACTGATTTGTGTACATTAATTTTGTATCCTGAAACTTTACTGAATTTATTTATTAGATATAGGAGCTTTTTGGGTTAGTCTTTAGGATTTTCTAGGCGTACAGTCATATCATCAGTGAATAGCAACGGTTTGACTTCCCATTTACTCATTTGGATGCTCTTTATTTCTTTCTCTTGTCTGATTATGCTGGTTAGGACTTCCAGTACGATGTTGAATAGAAGTGGTAAAAGTGGGCATCCTTGTCTTGTTCCAGTTCTCAGGGGGAATAGTTGAAAGTATTCAACTTTTTGCCATTCAGTATGATAGTGGCTATGGGTTTGTCATAGATGGCTTTTATTACCTTAAAGTATGTTGCTTCTATGCTGATTTTGCTGAAAGTTTTAATCATAAAGGGATGCTGAATTTTGTAAAATGCTTTTTCTGCATCAATTGAGATGATCATGTGATTTTTATTTTTAATTCTGTTTATGTGATGTATCACATTTGTTGACTTGCATATGTAAAACTATCCCTGCATCCCTGGTATGAAATCCACTTGATCATGATGTACAATCTTCTTGATATGCTGTTGGATTTGAGTAGCTAGTATTTTGTTGAGGATTTTTGCACCAATGTTCATCAGTGATATTGGTCTGTAGTTTTGTTGTTGTTGTTATGTCCTTTCCTGGTTTGGGTATTAGAGTAATCCTAGATTCACAGAGTGATTTAGGGAGGATTCCTTCTTTCTCTGTCTTTTGGGATAGTTTTAGTAATATTGGTACCAATTCTTTGAATGCCTGATAAAATTCAGCTGTGAATCCATCTGTTCCTGAATTATTTGCTGACAATTTTTAAATTACTTTTTCTATCTTGCTACTTGTTATTGGTCTTTCCGGAGTTTCTATTTCAGGAATTTATCTTTCTCCTCTAGATTTTTCTAGTTTGTATGAGTAAAGGTGTTTATAGTGACCTTGAATGATCTTTTGTATTTCTGTGGTATCAGTTGTAATTTCTCCCATCTTGTTTCTAATGGAGCTTATTTGGAACTTCTCTCTTCTTTTTTTGGTTAATCTTGCTAATGGTCTATCAATTTTGTTTACCTTTTCAAAGAATCAGCTTTTTGTTTCACTTATCTTTTGGATTTTTTTGTTTGTTTGTTTCCATTCCATTTAATTCTGCTCTGATCTTTGTTGTTCTTTTCTTCTGCTGGATTTGGATTTGGTTAGTCCTTGTTTCTGTAGTTCCTTGAGATGTGATCTTAGATTATCTATTTGTGATAGTTTCGACTTTTTGATGTAGGCATTTAATGCTATAATCTTTTTTCTTTGCACAGCTTTTACTATGTCTCAGAGTATTGATAGTTTGTGTCACTATTATCGTTTAGTTCAAAGAATTTTTAAATTTCCATCTTGATCTTATTGTTAATCCAAAGTCCATTCAGGAGCATATTATTTAATTTCCATGTACTTGTATAGTTTTGAGGGTTCCTTTTGAAGTTAAATTCTAATTTTATTCCACTGTGGTCTGAGAGGGTACTTGATATAATTTTGATTTCCTTAAATTTATTGAGACTTGTTTTGTGGCCTATCATACGGTCTTTCTTGGAGACTTTTCCATAGGCTGATGAAAAGAATGTCTGCAATTCTGGGGTAGAATGTTCTGTAAATATCTGTTGAGTTCATTTGTTCTAGAGTATAGTCTGTTGTTTCTTTGTTGACTTTCTGTCTTGATGATCTGTCTAGTACTGTCAGTGGAGTACTGAAGTTTCCCCACTATTATTGTGTTGCTGTCTATCTCATTTCTTATATCTAGTAATAATTGCTTTATAAATATGGGAGCTCCCATGTTAGGCACATAAATATTTAGGATTTTGATTTTTTTCTGTTTGACTGATCCTTTCATCATTATATAATGTCTCTCTTTGTTTTTTAATTGTTGTTGCTTTAATGTCTGTTTTGTCTGATATAAGAATAGCTATTCCTGATTGCTTTTGGTTTCTATTTGCATGGAATCTTTTTTTATCCCTTTACCTTAAATTTATATGAGTCCTTATGTGTTAGGTGAGTCTCTTGAAGACAGCAGAAATGTGGTGGCTGGGTTTTTGTCCATTCTTCCCTTCTGTATCTTTTAAGTTGAGCATTTAGGCATTTAGGCATTATCTTATTCATCATGCTAGTTGTTCCCTGAATACGTTTTTTTATCGTGTTATTATTTTACAGGTTGTGTGAGAATTATGCTTTAAGGAGGTTCTATTTTGGTGTATTTTGAGGTTTTGTTTCAAGATTTAGAACTTCTTTTAGCATTTCTTGTAGTGGTGTCTTGGTAGTCGGAAATCCTCTCAGCTTGTCTGAAAAAGATATCTCTTCTTCATTTTTGAAGCTTAGTTTTGCTGGATACAGAATTCTTGGGTGGCAATTATTTTGTTTGGGAAGCTAAAGACAGGATCCTAAATCATTCTGGCTACCAGGGTTTCTGCTGAGACATATGATGTTAATCTGACTAGTTTTCCTTTATAGGTTACCTGATGCTTTTGCTTCACAGCTTTTAGGTTTCTTTCCTTTGTCTTGCCTTTGATAACCTGATGACTATGCTTGTGTAATTATCTTTTTTGTGATGAATTTCCCAGGTATTCCTTGAGCTTCTTTTATTTGCATGTCTAGGTGTTGTTTTCTCCTCCCTTTAGAGCAGGGTTGAGGTTGAGCATAGTCAGAGGAGACAAAGGAAAAAAGAATGAAAAACAACTAAGCATCCTTACAAGATCTAGAAAATAGGCTCAAAAGGGCAAACTGAAGAGTAATGGACCTTAAAGATGAGGTAGAGAAAGATATAGGAGTAGAAAGTTTATTCAAAGGGATAATAACAGAGAACTTTCCAAACCTAGAGAAAGATAGCAATATCCAAGCATAAAAAGGTTATAGACCACCAAGTGGATTGAACCAAAAGACTACTACCTCAAGGCATTTAATAATCACACTCCCAAAGATCAAGGATAAAGAAAGGGCCTGAAAAGCAGCAAGATAAAAGAAACAAATAACACACAATGAAGCTTTAATACATCTGGCCGCAGACTTTTCAGTGGAAACCTTACAGGCCAGGAGAGAGTGGCATGGTGTACTTAAAGTGCTGAAAGAAAAAACAAAACAAAAAACTTTTATCCTAGAATATTATATCCAGTGAAAACATCCTTCAAACTTGAAGGAGAGATAAAGACTTTCCCAGACCAACAAAAGCTGAAGGATTTCATCTATACCAGGCCTTTACTGTAAGAAATGCTAGTACTTCAGTTAAAAAGAAAAGGATATTAATGAGCAATAAGTAATCATCCGAAGGTACGAAATTCACCAGTAATGGTAAGCACACAGAAAAATGCAGAATATTATAACACTGTAACTGTGGTGTGTAAACTACTCTTATTCTAAGTAGAAAAACTAAACAATGAACCGATAAAAAAACTACAACAACTTTTTAAGACACAGATAATATAATACAATGTAAATAGAATCAACAAAAATTTTTAAAAATGGCACGATGAAGTTAAGGCATAGTGCTTTTATTTGCTTTTTATTTGTTTATGAAAAAAGTGTAAAGTTGTTATTAGGTTAAAATAATGAGTTACAAGACAGTATTTGTAAGCCTCTTGGTAACCTCAAATGAAAAAACATGCAATGAATACACAAAAAATAAAAAGCAACAAACTAAATCATATCATCAGAGGAAATCATCTTCAATAAAGGAAGACAGGAAGGTAAGAAAAAAGGAAGAGAAGAATACAAAACTACAAAAATAACAAAATGGCAATATTACATCCTTATATATCAATAATAACATTGAGTGTAAATGGACTGACCTCTCCAATCAAAAGACAGAATGGCTGAATCAATGAACAAACAAGGCCCAATGATCTGTTGCCTACAAGAAATACACTTCACCAATAATGACATATGTAGGCTGAAAATAAAGGTACAGAAAACAATATTCCATGCCAAAGGAAGCCATAAAGAAGCAAGAGTTGCTATACTTATATCAGACAAAATGGATTTCAAGCTGAAAACTGTAAGAAGAGACAAAGAAGGTCACTATTTAATACAGGGGTCAATTAAGCAAGAAGGTATAATAATTTTAAATATTTTAAACACTGGAGCACCCAGATATATAAATCAAACATTATTAGAGCTAAAGAGAGAGATAGGCCCTGATACAATAAGAGCTGGAGACTTCAAAACTTCACTTTCAACACTGGACAGATCTTCCAGATGAAAAATCAACAAATAAACATTGTACTTAATCTGCACTACAGACCAAATGGATCTAATATATATTATAGAATATTTCATTCAAGGGATACAGAAAACACATTCTTTTACTAAGCACATGGATGATTCTCAAGGATAGGCCATATGTTAGATCACAAAAGAAGTCTTAAAAATTAAAAAAAAAATTGAAATAATATTAGGCATTTTCTTTGGCCACAATGGAATAAAACTAGAAATTAATAACGAGGAATTTTGGAAACTATACAAATACACGAAAATTAAGCAATATGCTCCTGGGTGACCAGTGGGTCAGTAAAGAAATTCAAAAGAAAATAGAAAAATTTATTGAAACAAATGATAGTGGAAACAAAACATACCAAAACCTATGGGATGCAGCAAAAATAGTGCTAAGAGAGAAATTAACAGCTATAAGTGCCAACATAAAAATAAAGGAAAAACTTCAAATAAACACTCTAACTATGCATCTCAAAAAAACTAGAAAAACAAGAGCAAATCAAACCCCAAATCAGTATAAGAGAAATAATAGGCTGGGCACAGTGGCCATGCCTGTAATCCCAGCACTTTGGAAGGCCAAGGCAGGTGGATCACAACGTCAGGAGATCGAGACCATCCTGGCTAACGTGGTGAAACCTCATCTCTACTAAAAATACAAAAAAATTAGCTGGGCGTGGTGGTGGGCACCTGTAGTCCCAGCTACTCGGGAGGCTGAGGCAGGAGAATGGCGTGAACCCAGGAGGCGGAGCTTGCAGTGAGCTGAGAGCACACCACTGAACTCCAGCCTGGGTAACAGAGTAAGACTCCATCTAAAAAAAAAAAAAAATAGAGAGAATAATACAAATCAGAGCAGAAGTAAATGAATTTGAAATGAAGAAATCAATAAGAAAGATTAATGAAACAAAAAGTTGTTTTTTGAAAAGTTAAAGAAAATTGGTAAACCTTTAGCCAGACTCAGAAAAAAAAATAAAAACAGAAAAGATAGAAACAAAATCAGAAATAAAAACTGATACAGCAGAAATTCGAAGCATAATTACTGGCTATTATGAGCAACTATGTGCCAACAAATTGGAAAATCCAGAAGAAAGAGACAAATTCCTAGACACATACAACCTACCAAGATTGAACCCAGAAGAAATCCAAAACCTGAAGAAACCAATAACAAATTATTAGATCAAAGTTATAATAAAAAGTCTGCTAGTATAAAAAAGCCCCAGGACCTGACGGCTTCACTGCTGAATTCTACCAGACATTTAAAGAAAAACTAATACCAATTCTACTCAAATTATTCCAAAAAACAGAGGAGGAGGAATACTTCCAAGCTAATTATATGAGGCCAGTATTACCCTGATACCAGAACCAAAAATGACACATCAAGAAAAAGAAAACTATAGGGGAAAATATCTGATGGATGCAAAAGTCCTGAACAAAATACAAGTCAAACTGAAGTCAACAATGCATTAGAAAGATCATTCATTGTGACCAAGTGGGATTTACCCATGGAATGCACAGATGGTTCAACATATGCAAATCAATCAATGTGATACATCATATCAACAGAATGAAGGATAAAAACTATATGATCATTTCAATTGATGGTGAAAAAGCATTTGATAAAATTCAACATCATTTTGTGATTAAAAAGTCTCAAACTGAGTATAGAAGGAACATACCTCAACATAATAAAGGCCATATGTGACAGACCCATAGCTAATATCATACTTAATGGGGAAAAAAATGAAAGCCTTTAAGATCTGAAACATAACAAAGACGCCCACAGTCACCACCGTTTTTCAACATAGCACTGGATGTGCTAGCTGGAGCAGTCATTCAAGAGATAGAAATAAAAGACATCCAAACTGGAAAAGAAGAAGTGAAATTATTCTTCTTTGCAGAGTATCTGATCTTATATTAAAAAAAAAAAACTAAAGATTCCACAAAAAAGCTATTAAAACTGATAAATTCAGTAAAGTTGCAGGATACAGGATACAAAGTCAACATATAAAAATCAATAGAATTTCTATATGCCAACAGTGAACAATCTCAAAAAGAAATAATCAATAGACATAACTGCCACAAATAAAATTAAATACTTAGGGATTAACATAATCAAGGAAGTAAAAGATCCCTATAATGGAAACTACAAAATAATGATGAAAGAGGATATAAAAAATAAAAAAAAAATCATGTTCATGAATCAGAAGAATGAATATTGTTAAAATGTCCATACTACTTAAAGCAGTCTACAGATTTAATGCAATCCATATGAAAATAACAATGATATTCTTCACAGAAATAAAACAAAAATCTAAAATTCATATATAATCACAAAAGACTCAGAATAGCTAAAGCTATCCTAAGTAAAAATAACAAAACTAGAGAAATCACATTTCCTGACTTCAAATTATACTATAGAACTATAATATCTGAACAGAATGGTATTGTCATTAAAACAGACACATAGACCAATGGAACAGAATAGAGAACCCTGAAATAAATTCACACAACTATAGCTATAAGTGCCAACATAAAAATAAGTGCCAACTCATTTTTGACAAAGCTGCCAACAACATACCCTGGGGAAAAGGCAGTCTCTTCAATAAATGGTGCTGGGAAAACTGGATATCCATCTGCAGAAGAGTGAAACTAGGCCTATATTTCTCACCATATACAAAAATCAAATGAAAATTACATTAATAACTTAAATCTAACTCTTCAAGCTATTAATCTACTATAAGAAAACAATGGAGGAAAGCTCCATGGCATTGATTTCGGCAAAAATTTATTGATCACTAAGTACCCCACAAGTACAGGCAACCAAAGCAAAAGTAGACAAATGGGATCACAACAAGTTAAAAAGCTTCTGCACAGCAAGAGATACAAAATGAAGAAACAACCCACAAAATGGGATAAAATATTTGTGAACTGCTCATCTGACAAGTGATTAATAACCAGAAAATATAAGGAGCCCAAACAACTCTATAGAAAAAAATGAATAATCCCAT
The DNA here is from genome assembly GCF_028885655.2 of Pongo abelii. Lineage (NCBI taxonomy): Eukaryota > Metazoa > Chordata > Mammalia > Primates > Hominidae > Pongo > Pongo abelii. The sequence goes on from NC_071996.2 coordinate 86,522,130, forward strand.
CGAAAAATGGACAAAAGATTTGGATAGATATTGCTCAAAAGAAGACATACAAATGGCAAACGGGCATATGAAAAGATGCTCAACATCATGGATCATAAGAGAAATGCAAATCAAAACTACCCCAGTTGAAAAGGCAATAACAAGTCGAGCAATAACAAATGCTGGTGAGGATGTGGAAAACAGGAAAACCTTATACACTTTTGGTGGGAATGTAATTAGTACAGCCACTATAGACAGCAGTTTGGAGGTTCCTCAAAAAACAAAAAATAAAGCCCCCAGAAGATCCACCAATCCCACTGCTGGGTATACACTTAAAGCAAATTAGTATACTGAGGAGATATCTGCACTCCCATGATTGTTACAGCACTGTTCACAACATCTAATATTTGGAAGTAACCTAAGTGTTCATCTGAGGTAGGAGGCAGGGCTTGAACACCAGGCCAAATTGAAGCCTAGCCAAAACACATCCAGGGCAGAAGCATCTCCCCATAAGACACTCACACCAGTGTGCCATGTCAGTTTACCATTGCCAGGGCACCACCTGGCAGTTGCCATGCTTTTCCATGGCAACAATCCAACAACCTGAAAGTTACCACCCTCATTCTAGAAATTTCTGCATAAACTACCTCTTAATTTGCATGTAATTACAGTGGGTATAAATATGAGTGCAGAATTGCCTGTGAGCTACTATCTAGGCATATGCCTATGGTGTAGCCCTGCTCTGCAAGAAGCAGTCTCTGCTGCTGCTATACATTGCCACTTCAATAAAAGTTGCTGCTTAACATTACCAGCTTGCTCTTGAATTCTTTCCTGGGTGAAGCCAAGAACCCGCCTGGGCTAAGTCTCAATTTTGGGCCTTGCCTGTCTTGCATTACATCAACAGATGAATGGGTAAGGAAAATGTTGTACATATATACAGTGGAGTACAATTCAGCTATAAAAGCAATGAGATTCTGTCATTTGCAACAAACTGGATGTGACCGGAGATTATGTTGAGTGAGGTGCTCATTGCCAGGTGTCGCCCTGGCAATGATAAACTGACATAGCACACTGGTGGGTGTGTCTTATGGGGAGATGCTTCTGTCCTGGAGCTGTTTTGGTTAGTATTGAATTTAACCTGGTGTCCAAGCCCTGCCTCCAATGTTGAGTTCTGCCTTTTACCTCACATGGATACCTAGGTTGCTTCCAAATCAATAAGCCAGACACAGAAAGGCAAAAATTGCAAGTTTTCACTTATTCACTGGATCTAAAATCAAAACCACTGAATTCATAGGAAAGAGAATAGAAGGCTCAGAAGGGTAGTACATGGCTGGGGGTGTGATGGGGACGGTTAATGTGTAAAAAAATAAATAGAATGAATAAGCTCTAGAATTTAGTAGCATAACAGGGTGACTACAGTCAATAATGATTTAATTGGCCAGGTGCGGTGGCTCACGCCTGTAATCACAGCACTTTGGGAGGCTGTGGCAGGCGTATCACGAGGTCAAGAGATCGAGACCATCCTGGCCAACATGGTGAAACCCTGTCTTTACTAAAAAATACAAAAATTAGCTGAATGTGGTGGTGTGCAGCTGTAATCCCAGCTACTTGGGAGGCTGAGGCAGGAGAATCACTTGGACCTGGGAGGTGGAAGTTGCAGTGGGCTGAGATTGTGCCACTATACTCCAGCCTGGTGACAGAGCAAATCTCTGTCAAAAAAAAAAAAAAATTTAATTGTACATTTTAAAATAACTAAAAGAGTGTAATTGGATTGTTTGTAACAAAGGGTAAATGTTTGAGGAGATGGATATCCCAGTCTCTATGATGTGATTATTTCACATTGCATGCTTGCATCAAAACATCTCATGTACTGGACAAATATATACACCTTTTCTGTACCCCAAAAATTAAAAATAAATTTAAAAATTATACATTTTTTTCTCTGTAATAAAGCCTATATCAGAATCCAATCAGAAAACAGAAAATACATGGTAATTTGAACAGGAAAAACTTAACATGAAGAATTAACTAGAGTTTGGGCTGATGGGCTTTGGCTAGTAAGAGGTTGTTTTAGTCCATTCTTACACTGCTATAAAGAACTACCTGAAAGTGGGTAAATTATAAGGAAAAGAGTTTTAATTGACTCCAGTTCCACAGGATTAACAGGAAGTATGACTGGGAGACCTCAGGAAACTCGTAATCATGACAGAAGGCAAAGGGGAAGCACGCACATCTTAAATGGTGGAGCAGGAAAGAGAGAGTGAAGAGGGAGTGCCATACACATTTAAACCATCAGATCTCATGAGAACTTACTATCATAAGAACAGCAAGGGGGAAATCTGCCCCCACGATCCAATCATCTCTCAATACCCTTTCCCTGACACATGAATTACAATTCAACATGAGATTTAGGTGAGAACACAGAGCCAAACCATATCAGAGATAAAGAAAATTCTAGAAAATACAGAAATAATAGACATAGTGAATGGCTATTACAACTAACTGCAAAATCCACAAAAGAACCCCATCCTCTCCCACTTGGATCTAAGAGTCCAACTTCATTGGAGAGTAGTACCATGCATTGCAGAATGGCAGAGAAAGCTTGCTGAGATACTGTGCCAAAGACACTTGCTAGAAATACACCTTCTGGATTGCCAGGCATAGCCATCACCAGAGAGGTTCTGTGTCTTGGAATTTTGCTCTAAAGCCATCCAAGAGATTGCTGGGGGAAGCTGCCCATGGGAATGCGCTGTGTGCCAATGTCACTGGGTGCTGTCCTGTACTGAAAAACTTAACTTCATGTCAGCTAGCAAAGGGAAACAATACAGGATCCAGCTACATAACTGCAAACCTGGAAATGAAGGACAGATTTGGAGCTGAGCGGTAATAAATTGATAACTGGCACACCAGCCATTCCACTCCTAGATATTTATCAAAGAGAAATGAAAAGATATCTTTACAAAGATGACTTTTAAGAAGAATATTTACATCCGATTTATTCTGAATAATCCTAGACTAGAAGTGTCATATAGTGGAAAACTACTTAGAAATAAAAGGGAACACAATTCTGATATTAAACAACACGGATAAATCTTAAAAATATTATGTTGGGCCAAAGTTGTCATACACAAACTATATAGGTGATATAATACAATTTTAAAGTACTTAAAAGGCAAAAACTTATCTATATTGAGTCATCAGTAAAATGAGAAAGATTAAAGAGTAGGATTTGGGGGCAAAATCAAGAAATACAGATACAAATGTGATATCAGGGTAAAAAGATATTTTCTAAGCAAGATGGCTATGGAAGAAGTGATAAAGGGAATCATTGTTAGATTTAACAACATTTCTGAATTATTTTTAAAAAAGACACTTCTCTGAATTTCGTGGAATCGAAAGTGGTAGGCACATATTTTGAGATGTCTCTCTTTTCTTCTATTCTTTCCTATTTCTTTAGAAATTATGTGTGTGGGTGTGAGCATGCACATGTGCAAATTTCTTTACACACCAGAAAAAAATCAGATATTATAGTCAAAAGAATGTTCCACTTAATGACATAGTGAATTTAATGTTCTAATGAAAACAGATGAGTACTTTTTCAAGAGGATAATTCCACTGCATAGTAACGTGATATTTGGTGAACATTACAGATCATTATTACTGTAATGGATGTTTTTCTCCAGATTTCCTGGTAGGAGATGTGATGAGGCATTTCTCTGAATTTATGCATCTGAAATATGCCTACCAAGTCCAGAGCCTTAAACAGAGATCTTCTTTCTGAGCTGGTGTCTTGTTTAATAACCTGTAAATGACATTGTTATTGCTTCTTTGCCTCTCGTTTATGAGCATCATTATTTCTCACAGTGGGTTGTCTTTGTCAGAAAATAAACGTAGAAAAAGTTTTTGAGCTTGTCAGAGATTTATTGATATAAATGAGAAAAAAGTTGGGTCAAAATTAATGACAGTGGTTTTCTGTATAGGGTAAGGAGAACACGTTTTAAAAATGATGGCTCATTTCAAGATACATGATTCTGCCTTGGAACAACATCTCTCTTCTATTACTATGCTCTGGATTTCAAGTTTACATACTCATTTACTGTAGTTTTATGCTGTCTAAGAAAAACAACAAAAGTTGGCTACATAAACAAGCAGAGGCCATCTGTCTTGAAACTCAGCATTTAAAAAGTTTTGTGGGTGTTGTTTCGTGACCATCAAACTATAGTATTTGGATTTAAGACATCTTTTGTTCATTATCAAACTGAACCACGAAGGAAGGCATAAGCATGATAAAATGAGTGCTTATCAGAAACAATCAGGTTTGTATTGTTCATAGTAATTTCAGCAAATACACAATTTGAAGGCTTATTGCTCCCTTGTCTCTCATCAGCAGAGAATAAGGAAATTAAATCTGTAGAAAACATAAGTTTATTTGATACCTCAAATTTTAAAAAGCCCCTTTGGAGTAATTTGGGTTATAATAACCAAGTTTCCCCAATTGAAGAAAAATCACCACTTATGTAGCTAATTAGTCTGAGAAATGTTGATGTTTGAGTTGAAGTAGCAAATATTGACTGGAAGAGCCATGTATCTGCTAACACAGACACGCTTTCATCTCTGGTATTTTAAATGAATTTGTGACCTACATTCACTTTTCTTTTTAGTATTACTAATGTGATCAAATTCCAAGTTATTGTACCTATGTCCCTCATTTTTCTTGTTTATAGAAAAACTTTTATATTCAGATTTTAGTAGTGAAGGAATTATAGTTTCTAATGCTTTAATAGCTTTCAAAATAATAAAGAGAAGAATAAAAGTAGAGTTGAATGCATTGTTGGTTGAAATGCCACTTTAGAAAATGGAGTTTGATTTATTTCAAGGATAGATTTAGCGAGAGTAAGGGAAAGCAGGTTTAAGAGCTAAAACACTTTTAATGACTCTTTAGCAACTTCTGTTTCTTTTAGGGAGGAAGGTCTCAGGAAATGATGACACGCTGAGAATTTTGATGGCTGATCTTGCCATGGAGAACTTTGCAAGTTTGTGGGCCTAGAATTCAACTTTTTTCCTAGCTGCTAAAGTTGCTGTCTGTTACTTAGCATTCATTCTGATGTTTCTTATCAGTATTGACAAATGTGCTTTATGGGACAAACTGAGTGTTAAGAGAACAGCTTAGATAATTTACACAAAAAATGTGGAGAGTATAAACCATTTCTTCTCTGCTGTATGATTACTGACTTAAATTTCCAAGATAATTAGCTTCACGTAAGGGTAAATACCAATGCACAGTTCTGTTGAATTTTTGTTCAACTAATATAGTTAAGCAGTGAGGTGTTAAAAGTGTTGGAAGGTAGACTACCAAAACAAATTAAACTATTTTAGGAACAAATCTGATACTTTCTAAAAAAAATGAATACCCAAGTTTGAAGTAGAAGAAGGAATGAGGTTCTTTATTATGGGAAGAATGGAAACCAATAAGCCAATTTCCTAAGTTTTATCAAGCAAAAAGCTGTGTGTAAGCAGAAGCCCTAAGCAATGGATCATAGGTGATTGTATCATGCACGACATTGGCAAATTGATTTTTATTAGCTTCCCTAGACCTTTCACATAAATTTGATAACTCATTTTGCTGTTGGGAAAACTGAGATTACTTAGAAGTGCTAGGATTATAATATATTTGATATGGCTAACATAGGGCAGTTAGGGTATCAGTAGCAGTTTCTGATTTTCTATGCTTTGTAGAATCATGAGTTCTGTTTTGACCTTGGGTACTTTTCACAAAGTGAAATTACATAATGGATGCTTTGTTTTTTGGACTGGAAGTCTGTATTGATTGAAGAAATGCTCCAAGAATTCTGGGAAAATTGAATGTCTTGAGAGTTTTAATCTAGAGTCCCTATATCCAACTCCCAACTCTTTCCTATTCTCCCAAAGCCTACTCCTTTACACAAATAAATGTTTCTGTTTAGAGTTACTAGAGTTACTGTGGCAGTGAACACCATGTGGATGAGAATAAATGCAGGAATTCTATTATGTTTGAGATTTAAGTTGCTGAGTTTCCCATAAAGTCATGTTCTAGGTGTTTTTAATTTCCTTCTCTTAGTTTTGATAACTGAATATAGTTTTATCAGTCTACCACAATAAAGTATTATTTAAAAGTATATATTAATAAATATGCTTTTTTCTTATCAAATGACAGTTATATTTCCAAGTTAGCCCTTTATTCTTCCTGGTTTTGTATTTATGTGACAGGAATGACTCACTTCAGTATATATTTCTATTTAGCCGAGAACATCATCACTAATTTTGAAAAGATTATGCTTTGAGAACCTAAACATTTTAAACATCAGTGGCAGGTATGCAGATGGAAGTAAGTTACATTTTGAAACTATGCTTTAAAAGATTCACATAAAAACAATGACATGTATATAATTTTTATGCTATATACCATATTCAGAACAAAGGAAAGGAACTACTCTGTTCCTTAAAAAATAACATTTTTTCCCCGAAACCTTAAACTTTCCTCAAAAATTAATATGTGCGTTACAGAAAAAATAGAAGTACACGAAGCAAAAACACAAAATCTTCCAAAATTATAAGGAGTTTACAGTTTGATGTGTCTTTCTGGGTCCTTGTAGATATATAAAGACAAATGAGCATACAGTTTCATGTGGTTTCAATTCTAAAGCATGTATTGCTTTTTTATGTTATGAATATTTACTAAGTCCCAAAGCCGTGATAACGAAGAATACATGCCAATCACTCAATCAAGAAAAAGTATAATTCTGACTTTCATGGGGACAAAATTTCATAAAGACAAAATTGGCAAAAGGCATTTGGATAAATATTGGTAGAGTTACAAGAAAATACTGTGTTGGCCAGGCACAGTGCTCACATCTGTAATCCCAGCACTATGGGAGACTGGGTGGCAAGATCACTTGAGGCCAGGAGTTTGAGACCAGCCCGGGCAACAGAGCAAGACCTTGTCCCTACAATTTTTTTTTTTTTAATTAGCCAGGCATGGTGGTGCGTGCCTGTAGTCTTAGCTACTTGGGAGGCTGAGGCAGGAGGATATCTTGCACCCAGGAGTTTGAAACCATGGTGAGCTTTAATTGCACCACTGCACTCCAGCCTGGGTGACAGACCCAGACTGTCTCAAAAAAAAAAAAACAAAAACTACACATTTCCTTAATGCTCAACTTAAAATGTGGCAGGAGAATACAAGTATGATGCTTCTGTGAGAATTTATTATCAGATCTATACTATTAAAATATCACGAAGAAAATGTTCCCATCAAATTATTTAATAGTGTATTCATGTATTATAGCCCCAAGTGAAGCACATACACATCAATGGATATTATTAAATTATGAATGTGTATAGAACTGCATAATCCCACTCTGCACTTTCTTTTGTCCCTCCCCACTAACCCAGTGAACAACCCTGATGCATGCTTAGAGATGCTTTAAAATTCCCTGTCCATAATTCTTATTCACTATTAATTATAATATATCTACAAATTGGTTAACTCTGCTATTTATCACATATTGCTACCTCAATATATGGAAGATCTTAGATGTTAAGAAATAAACAATGCACATTGTTCTTAATAAACACAGGCACTCACAAAATATCCATGTATAGAACTTTGGTCTGTGCTATCTTCCACAAAAGGGTATACTATCAAGGAGTCCATTTTTCTTCTTCCACCATCTCAGTGACTAAGCACAAAAATGTGCCTAGCTCCAAAAGGTTGATTGACAAAAAGCAATTCCCAAAGATAGTACTTCTTAATCAATGAACACAAGTCTATTTATAAAGAGGTTATTTTTATCACCTCTACTTTTAGGCACTTAGGAATCATTTGTTTTATAAATATAGATCAATACTAACTAAAACGCACATACAGAACAGTAGTTAGACAATCTCCTCTGATTTAACAGCTCCTGGGTATAGAACCTTACTCTCTGCCTCTGCCACCCAGAGAACAGTCCCATTCCCAAAAGGCAAATATCCATATGACTTCCTAACAAAAAAGTGTTTTTATAGCCTCTGCTTTCAATACGTATTGTGTACTTAAAACATCTAGAAAGGCTAGATATTTAAAATAAAGCTTGTTTGTGCACTATATACACAATAGCATCGAATAAATTGCACACATGGGCCAAAGGCTAATATAAAAGCATCTTTTCAATAGGAACCTTCTAGCCTAGAACCTTTTTTTGTGTACCCCTCTCAACCCACTGTACAAGTGTAATCATCTGTAATGCTTAGAGATGATTTTAATAATTTTACATCCACAAGTCATTTTCAGAATATAAATTTTTACACAAAATATATTAGTTTATAAACTTTGTCATACAGTGGCAATCTCCTTAACTCCTGATGTAAAATTAAGACTCATTTTTCCATTATATTTGCATATACATATATGACAAGTACATAGACCTATTCAGCGCACTATAAACTAATTGGAATAGAACTTTGCACTTCATTCTCTCCTTCCTCCCCTGAAACCAGTGTACGAACATAATGCACTACCCAAAGAAGTGGTTTGGGCACTTCATTTCTAAAAGAAATGTCTCACATAAACTTTAAGAGTATTTAAAAATTATCAAATTAAAATTTGTCTAGTGAAAACAAAATATATACAGTATAGCAAAGTTAAAATTCACATTAGGATGTAGGGCATCAGATAATCAGAAATTTTCTAGTACACACCAGAAAACGTTTGCAATTTCTTTCCTCCCACCTTCTTCAACCCAATGAGTAAGTACACACAATATAATGCTCAAAGTAGTAGTTTAACAATTCCATTTCCAAAGATAATATTACGTAAGTTTTAAAAGCTATTTACAAAGTGTTTTTTAATACCTCTACTTTTAAATATAGCTGGAACTTCGGAACATCTAGAAAGACTATGTACTCCAAATAGGAACTTGTCCAGTATAAATAATACTGTTAAATAAAACTACACAATTCTAATCGGAAACTCTCTAAATGTGACCCTTCTGACCTTGAATTATTTCTTCCTTTCTTTCTTCTCTTTATGACCTTTCCAGTGGCCAAGTACAGATATATGTAATATGAAGTATAATTGAACAAATCCATATCCAAGTCATTTACAGAAGTCAAGTTTTCCTATGAGTTTTGAAACAAAGTGTATAAAATGTACTGATCTTATTTTTACTAAATCTACTGTGTCATACATTGGCAATCTTTTTAACATATCTAGTAACTATTAATAGATGTTGGAAAATTAGGAGTCATTTTTCTATTGATATGCTACATATACAGCAAAACAAAATACACATAACATCCGGAAAGTGGTTTATTTGAAACTGTCCGTCTATTAATAACACTAAGAAAATTACCTTTTGTAATTTCTTCCTTCCCACTTTTGTTAAAACATTGAACAGTATTGATAGTGTTATACTGGTCTTGGAAGTATTTTTTTTAAAGTAACGAAGAAGGAATTACAAAAGATAATTTTCTTAGTGTTACTTTGAACACAATATTTTGAAGTATGTCTACATTGGGAAATGGTTCAATTAAGTCAATTAAAATATGCATTACCTCACATTCTTATTTTTGTAGTAAGAACTATTAAAATCCATTTTTTCAGAGATTTTCAAGGATACAATACATTGTTATTAACTGCAGTCACCATGTTGCACAATACATCTCTTGAACTTATTTCTCCGTAACTAAAATTTTGTATCCTTTGACCAGCTCAGCATCTTCTCAACCCCCTATACAACCTCTAGTCCCTAGTAACCAGCATTCTGGTCTCTACTTCTATGAGTTCAACTTTTTAGATTCCACCTGTAAGTGAGATTTTGTCATTATTTGTCTTTTTGTGCCTTGATTATTTCACTTAACATGATGCCCTCCACGTTTATCTATGTTGTCACAAATAGCAAGATATCCCTCTTTTTTAAGGCTGAATAGTGTTCCATTTTGTGTAAGTACCACATTACCTTCATCCAATGATAAATACACAGGTGGTTTCTGTATCTTGACTACTGTGAGTAATACTGCAATGAACATGGGAGTGCACACATCTCTCTGACTTATTGATTTCATTTCTTTTGGATATATACCCAGTAGTGGGATTGCTGGATCATATGGTACTTCCATTTTTAATTTTTTGAGAAACCTTCATACTGTTTTTGATAATGGCTATACTAATTTTCATTTCAGCATGTGCAAGAGTCCCCTTTTCTCCACATCTTTGTCATAGCTTATCTTTTTTCTTTTTGATAACAGCCATTCCAACAGCCATGCGATGATACTGTGGTTTTATTCTGCATTTTTCTGATGATTTGTGCCTTAGTCCATTTGTGCAGCTATAACGGAATACCTGAACCTAGGTAATTTATAAAGAATAGAGACATATTTCTTATAGTTCCGGTGGCTAGAAAGTTGAAGTCTTCCCATCTGGTGAGGGCCTTCCTTCACAAAATGTGAAGCATCTTTCACCATCTGGTGAGCGCAATCCCATGGTGAAAAGTGGAAGAGCAAGATAGTGTGAAAGCACGTACATGTGAGAGAAGGGGACCCAAACTCATTGTATTTATCAGGAACTCACCCCATCAATAATGGCATTAATTCACTAATGAGGACAGGACCCTCATGACCTGATCATTTCTTAAAGGTTCCACCTCTCAACACTGTTGCATTGGAGATTAAGTTTCCAACACACGAACTTTAGGGAACACATTCAAACCATAGCATTTAGTGATGTTAAACATTCTTTAATACACCTGTGGGTCATTTGCACATCCTATTTAGAGACTGTCTATTCAGGTGCTTTTCTCATTTTAAAATCAGGTTATTTTGTTGTCTTGCTTTTAAGTTGTTTGAATTCCTTATATATTTTGAATATTCCTTAACAGATGTACAATTTGCAAATATTTTATCCCATTCTCTATGTAGTCTCCTTACTCTGCTGATTGTTCCTTTGTTGTGTGGGAGCTTTATAGATTGATGTATTCTCATTTATCTGTTTTTGGTAGTGTTACCTCTGTTTTGGGGATCATCTCCAAAAAAATCATTGCCCGGACTAATGTCATAAAACTATTCTGTAAGGTTTTCTTGTAGTAGTTTTACAGTTCTCTTGTAGTAGTTTTACAATTTGTCTTTCGTTCATTTTGAGTTAATATTTTATATGGTATGAGATGAAGATCTAATTTCATTCATCCACATAGGAATATCCATGGGGTATTCAACACCATTTATTGAAGAAACTGCTCTTTTCCCGTAGTGTGTTCTTGGTACCTTGGCAAAAATCAATTGAATGTTAATACCTGTATTTATTTCTGGTAATTTCAATTCTGTTCCATTTGTCTATATGTCTCTTTTTTATAGCTTTGTAGTAGATTTTGACATCAGGTTGTATGATGCCTCTAGCTCTGTTTTCTCAACTTGAGATTACTTTGGATATTCAGGTTCTTTTGTGGCTCCTTGAGAATGTGACAATTTTTTTTTTCTATTTCTGTAAAAAAAAGTCACTGGAATTTTTATAGAGATATCACTGAATCTGTAGACTGATTTGGGCAATATGGATATTTTAACAATATTAATTCTTCAATAAACAGGATATCTTTCCATTTATTTGTTTCTTCTTTAATTTTTTCATCAATGTTATATAGTTTTCAAGGCATTGGTCCTGTAGTTATTGTAAATGGAATTGTTTTTCCATTTGTTTTTCAGATAGTTTATTGTTAGTATATAAAAAGACTACTACTTTTGTATACTGATTTTTATATTCAGCAACTTTATTGAATTCATTATTAGTTTTAACAGTTTTTTTGGTAGAATCATTAGGGTTTTCTTTATATAAGATTATATTGTCTGTAAACAGGGACATTTTGCCTCTTCATTTCAAATTTGGATGTCTTTTATTTCTTTTTCTTGCCTTATTGCTTTGCTAGTACTTCCCCTACTATATTGAATGAAGCCATGAGAATGGAAATCCTTGTCCTGTGCCTAATCTTAGAGAAAAAGTTTTCCACTTTTCATCATTGAGTATAATGTTAGCTGTGGGGTTGTCATATTGATTTTTATTGTATTGAAATAGGTTCTTACTATACTTAATTTGTTAAGAGTTTTTATTGTGAAAGGATATTGTATTTTATAAAATGTATTTCCTTTATCTATTGAGATGATCATGTGTTTTCGTCCTTTATACTGTTAATGTGTGGTGTATCACATTTATAAATTGCATGTGTTGAATCACCCTTGCATCCCTGGGATAAATTCCACTTGATCAAGTGAATGATCAATGTGCTTTTGAATGTGCTTTTCTAGTGTTTTGTTAGGATTTTGCATCTATGTTCATCACAGATATTATCCTGCAATTCTGTTCTTTTGTAGTGTCTTGTCTGGCTTTGATATCTGCCCTCATAACATGATTTTAGAAATATCCCCCATCTTCAATTTTTGAAAGAGCTTGAGAATGAATAATATTCATTCTTTGTTAAATGTTTGGTTGAATTCAGCAATGAAATAATCAGGTCCTGGGCTTTTCTTTATGGGAGACCTTTTGTTACTAACTGAGTCTCCTTACTCATTATTGATCTGTTCAGATTTTCTATTTATTCATGATTCACTCTTGGTAAATTGCACATGCTTAGAAATTTATCCATTTCTCCTAGGTTGTCCAATTTGTTTACACTTAATTAATAGTATTCTGTTATGGTCCTTTTTCTGTGGTATTATTTATAATGTCTCATTTTATATTTCTAATTTTATTTATTTGAGTCTTCCTTTTATTCTTAGTTTAGCTAAAGGTTTGTTAACTTAGCTTATCTTTTCAAAAAAACTGATTCAGTGTTGACCTTCCTATTGCTTTTCTAGGTTTCTATTTTACTTATTTATTCTCTGATCTATATTATTATTAGTTTCTTCTTCCTACAAAATGTGGGCTTGGTTATTCTTCTTTTGGTAATTCTTTGGTGTATAATCTTAGGTCATTTATTTGAATCTCTCCTTTTTTATGTAGATATTTATTGCTGTAAACTTCTCTCTTGTAACTGCTTTTGCTGCATCTTATAACTTTTGTTACATTGTGTTTCCATTTTTGTTTGTCTCAAGAGGTTTTTAAATTTCTCTTTTAATTTCTGCTTTGGCCCATTGGTTGTTCAGGAACATGTTGTTTAATTTCCATGTATTTGTGAGTTTTTTTAAAAAATTTCCCTTGCTATTGATTTCTAGTTTTACACCATTGTGGTCAAAAGAGATACTTGATATGATTTCAGTCTTCTTAAGTTTTTTTAAGACTTGTTTTATGATCTAACATATGGTATATCGTGGAAAATGTTCTGTGAGCACTTGAGAAGAACATGTGTACTCTGCTGTAGTTGAACGGAATGTTCTCATAGAAGTGGTTTAACAACTCCATTTTTAAGAGATGATATTTCCTACAAATTCTGTAAAAAGATATTTACAAAGTGATATTTTGCTACATCTGCCATAAACCTAGACTGGCTATTTTAAATAAGAACTTAATTGATTTGCTATATATGATAGTCTTGAATAAACTGCATATATGTAACAATAGTAATAACCTGTAAATAATACCTTTTAAATATGAACATTCTAGAATGCTTCTCTCTCTCCCTTCATTGTTTATTCATCCCATCATTGTTTATAATGCTCATATTTTTAGAAGTCAATCTTTTCTATGTATTTTAATATAAAATGTACTGTTAAAGAAATAATTAGGCTGGGCACAGAGGATCACGCCTGTAATCCCAGGACTTTAAGAGGCTGAGGCAGGCAGATCACTTGAGGTCAGGAGTTCGAAACAAGCCTGGCCAACATGGTGAAATCCTTGTCTCTACTAAAAATACAAAAATTAGCCAGGCGTGGTGGCACACACCTGTATTCCCAGCTACTCAGGAGGCTGACGCAGAAGAATTGCTTGAGCCTGAGAGTTAGAAGTTGCAGTGAGCTGAGATCACGTCACTGCACTCCAGCCTGGGTGACAGAGTGAGACTCCGTCTCTCTCTCTCTATATATAGATAGATAGATAGATAGATAGATAGATAGATAGATAGATAGAGAGATCTATATATATATAGAGAGAGAGACATCTATATATGTATATCTATATCTATATCTATCTATATATATATAGAGAGAGAGAGAATTGACATTTATTAAAGAATGGTATGGCAGATTTTATTTGTGAGGAGTGGGGAGGCTGCTCTAATATTTAGTAGGGGAGAAAGATGAGGCTGAATTCTGAGTACAGAAAGGACAAGTGGAAATTAATAGCTAAGAAGCAGGGGTGTAGATTTGTGGATGGGAAATTATTAAGAGGAAGGAAACATCAGAAGAAAAGGGGATTCTGGCTAAACTTACTTGACAGAGTTTTGCTGAAGGCAGGACAGGGTGGTAAAATATTGAGTGTGGAGGATAAAGAATTTGATTAGATATCAAGCATGAGAGATTTTTGCCAAACTAACTCAGCAGGCTTCTTGCTAAAAATGGAGTAAATAGTCCACTAACAGAGCCCAAATTTGAAAGTAGTGAGAAAGGACTCAGAGGAGCCCAATTGAAGTTGGGTCAAAAGAAAGTCTTTGCCAGTCCTTGTTTTCCCATTCTCCTTTTTATATGTTGGAAAACTGTTGAACATCTAAAGACAAGACCTTGTAAAATCAGGACTCATCTTTCCATTACATACACTGTGTATACACAGCAAAAACGAACAAAATGCACAGACGCATGGGGTGATAATCTTATTTAACTATAAAAACAGTGACAAAGAATGCTTTTCACTTTGTATTCCCCCCTCCTCTCCTGAAACCAGTGCACAAACAGTGTAAAATGCTAAGAGAAATGGTTTGGCCATTTAACTTAAACATAGCATTATCAGTATTTCAAAGAATTTTAATAAAAAGATATTTACCAAATGCATTAGCTTACTTTTAACATAGCACTTCAGAATATCTGGAAAGACTAGCTATTTCAAAAAAAGCACTTAGCATTATCAACTACCTAAACAGTAGTGAAGAATAACATGTACTTCAGAACAATGATTATGATATAAATTTGACTTTTAAATATGAGTAGTGTGGCAGAGTGCCTTTCTTCCTTTTCATGGTAGGAGAGTCTGATGATTCTTTTGTTTTGATTTGTGCTTCTGTATGATACTGGCATATATGTTTTCTTCTCTGCCATTTATAATTATATACATTTGCATGAATGTGGGTATTATGTTAGCTTTTAGCTCCCTCATATATGAATTGAATATATAAGGCATACTTTCTTCTCAACACACCAATTATGGATGAAAAATTTCTTCAATTTTATAATCAGCCTCTTCACAGTTCTTCGCTCCATCTCCTCTCCTCACTAACCCATTGATCAAAGGTGGAGATGTCACTTCTGGAGATGGTCTAACAATTCCATTTCCAAAAGTCATTCCCAGAAGGCATTTCTGTATGACTTTTTTTTTTTTTTTCACAAAAGGTCATCTACAAGTCATGTGATTTTAACTCTGACTTATTTTATGTCGACACATTCTTTAAGGCTTAGATGTGGGAAAAAAAGTTGCATGTTTAAAGGTGGGACTTTAAAAAAAAAGTTGAGAGCAGCCTTCCCTCCCACCCCATATTATGTACACAGGACTTCTATGAAAAGCAGTAAATCTTCCCAAATGGTGGCACATCCTTCCTATTGGTCAAATGTGGCCCATTATTCTTTCTACCCTGTCTTCCAATATCAAGGTAGGGTAGAAGGAAGACTGGCTGCCTGCTCACCATTTCCCCACCGCCATCTTGTAGGGCTCTGCTCCCTTGCCCATCATCACTGGAACAAGGTGGTTTCTCATTCAGGTGGAACACAGTGGTAACCCCTGGTTCCCAGATCTGCATAGCCCCTAGCCTGAGATAACTGAGCTCACATACATACTGACCTGCCTGCTTTCAGGTGGCTTTCACTCTTCTTGTCCAAACATGTCAACACCATCAGGTCTCAAGAAGGGTTATAGTGGCTGCTGAGACAGAGTTGGTCATGGAGAGCTTCAGGTGTCCACAGGATGTGAGCCACATCACCCTGGCCTCCAGCTCACCTGCTGACTAGGTAAGAGGTATGGATTTGTGCTCCTCCTTACAAGCTTTCTGATAGAATTTTTCTTCCTTCTAAGTAAACATGTTGTTAGGTATGCAAATGTTCAGTTAGTAGGTTCTCCAAATAATAGACATTAAAATCAAACTTGACTTAAAGCCTAAACCTTTCTAGATTTCTTGTCTGCTTATTCACAATCTTTCATTAATAAGGCTGAAGAAAGTACTGACAGTATTGGTGAATCTCACTAGAAATATTTGCATAAGAAAATACATATCAGGAAAATATGATGAAATATTTTTAAACCTGAACCTAATAGGCTTTTCGATATTTTGTAAAGTAAAACATAGTGACCCTAAAAAATGTGTGATATGATATCCACGTGACTTAATTTATTTGTGGTTCTAGCTTAAACCAAGTTTAAATGGCACATAGATTAAGCTGTCTGATTAATGTATCTGAGATGCTAGATGTTGGCGAATCTAAGGTACAGTCCTTAAAGATTCATCATTAAGATTTTTGAAAATATGCAGTATATGAGGGGCATTTAAATAATCTATAAATTTGTCTTTAGCAGTGAAGCAGCATCAATGGTTCTATCAACCAGCTTTGATTATTCCAAAGAACTTAGAAGTGCAAAGAGGAGTCAGTCTACGAATAAAACCTAAGCCATGACCTTAATAGTAAACTCTTATTTGATGACAGCTTATCATATTTACTGCATTACAATGGAATACCACGATTACAATACTGGGGTAAAATAGAGATTAGCAGTTCTTTTTGTCCTAAGGCTAGAATTTGGAAAGTGCTATGATGGGATAAGCATTGGTTACAGATATTATGGCAGTGGTGGCAGTCTAGAGCAGCTGCTGCCACGATGCTGGCTGCAGTGGGGGAGGTGCAGCAGCATCATGAGGTGGGAACCCTGCCCCCTTCTGAGTTCGTGGGCAGGAGTCCCACACTTCATGGTGCAGCTGCAGCCACCCAGCCATGGCTGTGGACCTGGGCATCACTCTGCTCTTGGGGGCCCAGGAAGCCTCTTGCCCCTGCAGGCTTGAAAGTGCCTGCTCTCACTCCCTGCTCCTGCTCAAATTTTGGAGCAAAATTGAAGCTGATCCCTGGTGCGATTACAACCCAGCCAGGTGTGCATGTACCCAAGGTGGCACTGACACACCAGCCCGCTGCCACCTTGGCCCCCTCTGGATTTTGGGTGATAATGAGCACAGGAGGGAAGACAAGGGTGGCTCCATATGGGCCTGCAGGCACCCCTCAGCATGAACAGCCTAGGTACCATGGACAACATGATTGATGGTGGCAAGAGGCAGGCAGGCTCCTGGGCAGAAAAGGGCAGGTCCTTGGTGAAGCCCCACCTTCAAGCCAGGGATGGCCTGAAGCCTAGAGATTTGGCTGCCAGTTCTATGAACTGGAGTGAGAACTTATGGTGCTTTTCCAGGCCCACCCATGGCGCACATGGACAGATCAGCATGGACTTCATCCCCTCTGAAGCCCATAAAAATCCTGGAGTCAGCCACAACTTGGGGATATGACCTGCCTGTGGGAAGGAGC
Source organism: Pongo abelii (assembly GCF_028885655.2). Taxonomy (NCBI): domain Eukaryota; kingdom Metazoa; phylum Chordata; class Mammalia; order Primates; family Hominidae; genus Pongo; species Pongo abelii. Next base: position 86,539,746 of record NC_071996.2, read on the forward strand.
TACCCACTCTGGGTCTCCTCTTGGCTGTGAGCTGCACACTTGTAGGGATGACCTGCCTGTGGAAAGGAGCTGCCCTTTGTATGTCTTCTGGGAAATGTTCAATTGCTCAATGAAGCTCCTCTCTACCTTGCTCACCTTCCAGTTGTCTGTGTACTTTGTTCTTCCTGGATACAGGACAAAAACTCAGGACCTGCCAAATGGCAGGACTAAAAGAGCTGTAACACAAACAGGGCTGAAACATGCTCCCCACTACATCCCGCTCACCACATCATAGGCAACGGGGACAGACGAGTTGTGGCTTTTCAGGGAGCACAGACCTAGGGGATCCCTGAGCCAGGGTGTGACACCCTCTGTGGAGTTCTATGGTTCTTGGCATCTCCAAGCTTCTGAATGCTACTGCATTTCCCTTGTCCAGATATGGATGCCTGCAGTAGAAGCTGTATGCAGCTCATCTGGTCCAGCTGCAGCCTTGCACAGAGCCATCACCTGTGTTGGCATCTGGAGCTGCCTGCCCTCTGCAGCAGCTAGCCTGTCTGGCTGTGCGCAATGGCTGGGCCCCATGCTCACTCATTTACACACCTCTCACCACTCTGTGCCTGGCTTGCCCTTGGCAGGTGTGGGATCTGGGCTGGTAACAAGACCTGAGCACAGCTTGCTGGGCTGAGTGGGTGGAACAAGCTCAGTGGGCATGAGCAATACTTAGGCAGAAGGCGCCACCAGCCACAGAGGTTTCCAGCTGGTGAAGTGACACCTCAAGGATGCTGTGACACAGAGAAACAGCAGTCGAATCTCATTGGGAACATAAGGAATGCTTCAGTGAGTGACTGACTCCTGCCAGAGTTAGATTTCAAGAAGCATAGGAGATGGTTAGACGGAGAGGGGCTAATTTCCTAGCAAAGAGTGCTAGCAGTATATGAAAAGTAGGAGAATAGGAAACAATTCTAGAAACAGTAGGATGTGTTGAGAGGTGGAAAACAAGGATCTATATTGGGAGCCACGTAAAAATGGGATGATTTCCCTATAACCAAGTATGAAATAAATTCACTTTGAAATGACAGAGATGTCTTCATTAAATGAGAAAGTAAAAGCTTCATTTTGGGGCTCTTATCAGAGTAAAAGGAAGCCTCCTCAGTTTGAGGCATGGAAGAAAGGAAAACAGTCTCAATCACAAGCTCTGGATGTCAAAAACATTAGGGTGGTAGACACACATCAGGGCCTTCCTGGCACCACGGCTCTGCAGTCCACATTCCAGCTTCCATTTAAAATAGGGTTTCTAGAGAGGGATCATGGTGGATGGGAGACAGGACTAGATTGCTGCTCCAACTCAGATGGACAGAGCAGTGTGTGAAGGCTTGCATAATGAATTTTTGCTTCAGAATGACTGCAGGAATAAATCAGGAAACCTGAGAGGAACTACAGACCCTCTGAGGGAAGCAAGTTGCTCTTGCAGGGCCTGGGAGACACACCAAATACTGTGAGTGCCCAAACTGTGGAAATGGGAAAGGGAGGTCACCTGTCCCTGACACACATCCCTACTGGGGAGACTGAAGGTCTAGATTATGGGAGACTATTCTGACCTTACCTGGAGCTGGGTCAATTTAGAGAGCTGAGCAAAATACATGGGTAGAGGAAGCAATGGAAAAAGCCCTGTGAGCGTGCTGGGTTCCCTGGCAACCCAGTTCTGCCTGACCTTACTGGGGTCCTTCAGAAAGGTGGCCAAAGACACTGGGGAAAAGGCCACAGGGAGAAGGAAACCTTGAGCTGAACATTGAACTGATCCAGAAGTATCCTGGCCAGAACTTGGGGGAAGGCATGAATCTAGTGTGCAGAGTCCACAGGCAGGGGAAGGAGAAAGAAAAGCCATATTTGCTTTCACAGCAGAGAGGTGGGTAGACTGGGGCAAGTTCTCAGTCCTGCTCACCCACTACCTGGAAACAGACTCAGTACTGTTGGTGAGGACATCATGAGAGAGAGACCAGCCCTTCGGATGTGTGGGAGCTGGGTGAGGCCTGTGACTGCAGGCTTTCCTGCACTTCCCTGATAACTTGCATGACATAGCAAAGACAGCCATAATCCTCCCAGGAACATAACTCTATTTACCTGGGAACCTCACCCCCATCCTCCACAGCAGCAGCAGCTGCAGCAAGACCTGCCCCAAAAGAGTCTGAGCTCAGACATGCCTAGCTCTGCCCCCACCCCCTGGTCCTTCCCTACCCACCCTGGTAACTGAAGACAAAGGGCATATACTTTTGAGAGTTCCAGCTACCACAACTGATACTCTCTGGAAAGCGCCACCTCCCAGCAGGGGGCCAACCAGCACAAAAATAGTGCATTAAACCACCAAAGCTACGAACCCTCACAGAGTCCCTTTTGGCCTCCTCCCACCTCCACTGGAACAGGTGCCGGTATCCACGGCTGAGAGACCCATGGACAGTTCACATCACAGGACTCTGTGCAGACAAACCCCAGTACCAGCCTGGAGCCTGGTGGACTTGCTGGGTGATTAGATGCAGATGAGAGATAACAAACGCAACAGCTCAGCTCTCAGAAGCTACATCCATAGGAAGAGGGGGAGAGTATTATTACATCAAGGGAACACCCCATGGGACAAAAGAATCTGAACAACAACCTTCAGCCCTAGACTTTCTCTCTGACAGAGCCAACCCAAATGAGAAGGAACCAGAAAACCAACTCTGGTAATATGACAAAACAAGGTTCTCTAACACCCCCCCAAAATCACACTAGCTCAACAGCAATGGATTGAAACCAAGAAGAAATCCCTGATTTACCTGAAAAAAATTTCAGGAGGTTAGTTATTAAGCTAATCAGGGAGGCACCAGAGAAAGGCAAAGCCCAATGTAAGGAAATACAAAAAATGCTACAAGAAGTGAAGGGACAAATATTCAAGGATATAGATAACATAAATAAAAAAAAATCAAAACTCCAGGAAACAATGGACACACTTATAGAAATGCAAAATGCTCAGAAAAGTCACAGCAATAGAATTGAACAAGTAGAAAAAAGAAATTCAGAGCACAAAGACAAGGTCTTCAAATTAACCCAATCCAACAAAGATAAAGAAAAAAGAATAAAAATATATGAATAAATCTCCAGTAAATCTGGGATTATGTTAGACAACCAAACCTAAGAATGATCAGCATTACTAGGGAAGAAGAGAAATCTAAAAATTTGGCAAACATATTTGGAGGAATAACCAAGGAAAACTTCCCTGGCCTTGCAAGAGACCTAGACATCCAAATACTTGAAACACACACACACACACACAAAACCTGGGAAATTCATCACAAAAAGATCATTGCCTGGGCACAATGTCAACAGGTTATCTAAAGTTAAGATGATGGAAACAATCTTAAGAGCTGTAAGACAAAAGCACCGGTTTTATAAAGTTTTATAAAGGAAAACTTACCAGATTAACAGCATATTTCTCAGCAGAAATCCTACAAACTAGAAGGGATTGAGGCCCTGTCTTCACCCTCCACAAACAAAACAATTACAAGCTGAGAATTTTGTATCCAGCAAAGCTAAGATTCATATATGAAGGAAAAATACAGTCTTCTTCAGATTAACAAATGCTGAGAGAATTTGCCGCTACCAAGCCACCACTATAAGAACTGCTAAAAATTCCTGGGCAAGATTGCCAAATAGGAATAGCTCTGGTCTGCAGCTCCCAGCGAGATCAATGCAGAAGGCGGGTGCTTTCTGCATTTCCAACAGAGGTACCAGGCTTATCTCACTGGGACTGCTTAGACAGTGGGTACAGCCCACTGAGGGCAAGCAGAAGCAGGGTGGGGCGTCATCTCACTAGGGAAGCAGAAGCAAGGTGGGATGTCACCTCACTGGGGAAGCAGAAGCAGGGTGGTACGTCACCTCACTGGGGAAGTGCAGGGGGTTGGGGAACTCCCTCCTCTAGCCAAGGGAAGCCATGAGGGACTGTGCCGTGAGGAATGGTGCACTCTGGCCCAGATACTATGCTTTTCCAATAGTCTTTGCAATGCTCAAACAGGAGATTCCCTCAGGTGCCTACACTACCAGGGCCCTGGGTTTCAAGCACAAAACTGTTTGGCCATTTGGGCAGGCACCAAGATAGCTGCAGGAGATTTTTTTCATATCCCAGTGGCACCTGGAACACCAACGAGACAGAACTGTTTACTCTCCTGGGAAGGGGGCTGAAGCCAGGGAGCCAAGTGGTCTAGCTCGGTGGATCCCATCCCCATGGAGCCCTTCAAGCTAAGATCCACTGGCTTGAAACTCTCACAGCCAGCACAGCAGTCTGAAGTCAACCTGGGATGCTCAAGCTTGGTGGAGGGAGGCGCGTTGCATTGGCCATTACTGAGGCTTGAGTAGGTGGATTTCCCCTCACAGTGTAAACAAAGCTGCCAGAAAAGTTCAAACTGGGTGGATCCCACTGCAGCTATACAGCCACTGTATCCAGACTGCCTCTTTTGATTCCTCCTATCTGGGCAGTGCATCTCTGAAAGAAAGGCAGCAGCTCCAGTCAGGGGCTTATAGATAAACTCCCATCTCCCTGGGATGGAACAACTGGGGGAAGGGGCAACTGTGGGTGCAGCATCAGCAGACTTAAACGTTCCTGCCTGCTGGCTCTGAAAAGAGCAGCGAATCTCCCAGCACAGTGCTTGAGCTCCGCTAAGGGACAGACAGCCTCCTTGAGTGGGTCCCTCACCCCCGTACCTCCTGATGGGGAGACACCTCCCAGTAGGGGTCAATAGACACCTCATAGATAAGAGCTTTGGCTGGCATCTGGCAGGTGCCCCTCCGGGATGAAGCTGCCAGAGGAAGGAACGGGCAGCAATCTTTGCTGTTCTGCAGCCTCCGATGGTGATACACAGGCAAACAGGGCCTGGAGTGGACCTCCAGCAAATTCCAGCAGACCTGCAGCACAGGGACCTGACTGTGAAAAGGAAAAATAAACAGAAAGGAATAGCAAAACATAAACAAAAAGGACGTCCACACATAAACCACATCCGAAGGTCACCAACATCAGAGAACAAATGTAGATAAATCTAAGAAGATGAGGAAAAACCAGCACAAAACGGTTGAAAATTCCAAAAACCAGAATGCCACTTCTCCTTCAAAGGATCACAATTCCTCACCAGCAAGAGAGCAAAACTGAATGGCGAATGAGTTTGACAAATTGACAGAAGTAGGCTTCAGAAAGTGGGTAATAACAAACTCCTCCAAGCTAAAGGAGCATGTTCTAATCCAATGCAAGGAAGCTAAGACTTGAAAAAAAGGTTAGAGGAATTGCTAACTAGAATAACCAGGTTAGAGAAGAACAGAAATGACAAGATGGAGCTGAAAAAAACAGCATGAGAACTTCATGAAGGATACAAAAGTATCAATAGCTGAATCAATCAAGCAGAAGAAAGGATATCAGAGATTGAAGATCAACTTAATGAAATTAAGTGTGAAGACAAGATTAGAGAAAAAAGAAAAAAAAGGAATGAACAAAGCCTCCAAAAAATATAAAACTATGTGAAAAGACAAAACTTACATTTGTTTGGTGTACCTGAAAGTGACAGGGAGAATGGAGTCAAGTTGTAAAACACCCTTCAGAATATTATCCAGAACTTCCCCATTTGCTAGCAGGACAGGCCAACATTCAAATTCAGGAAATACAGAGAACACCACAAAGATACTCCTCGAGAAGAGCAACCTCAAGACACATAATCATCAGATTCACCAAGTATGAAATGAGAGAAAAAATATTAAGGGCAACCAGAGAGAAAGTTCAGGTTACCTACAAAGGGAAGCCCATCAGACCAACAGCAGATCTCTCTGCAGAAACCCTACATACCAGAAGAGAGTGGGGCCCAATATCCAGCATTCTTAAAGAAAAGAATTTTCAACCCAGAATTTCATATCATGCCAAACTAAGCTTCATAATTGAAGGATAAATAAAATTCTTTAAAGACAAACAAATACTGAAAGATTTTGTCACCACCAGGCCTGCTTTAAAAGAGCTCCTGAAGGAAGCACTAAATATGGAAAGGAAAAACCAGTACCAGTCACTGCAAAAACATACCAAATTGTAAAGACCATCAACACTATGAAGAAACTGCACAAACTAACGGCAAAATAACCAGCTAGCATCATAATGACAGGATCAAATTCGCACATAACGATATTAACCTTAAATTTAAATGGGCTAAATGCCCTAATTAAAAGACACAGAGTGGCAAATTGGGTAAGAAGTCAAGACCCATCGGTGTGCTGTATTCAGGAGACCCATCTCACGTGCAAAGACACACATAGGCTCAAAGTGAAGGGATGGAGGAATATTTACCAAGTAAATGGAAAGCAAAAAAAAAAAACCCCTCATGTGTTGCAATCCTAGCCTCTGATAAAACAGACTTTAAACGAACAAAGATTAAAAGAAGACAAAGAAGGGAATTACATAATGGTAAAGCGATCAATGCAACAAGAGGAGCTAACTCTTCTAAATTTATATGCACCCAATACAGGAGCACTCAGATTCATAAAGCAAGTTCTTAGAGACCTACAAAGAGACTTAGACACCCACACAATAATAGTGGGAGACTTTAACACCCCACTGTCAATATTAGAAAGATCAACGAGACAGAAAATTAACAAGGATATTCAGGACTTCAACTCAGCTCCGGACAAAGCAGACCTAATAGACATCTTACAGGACTCTCCACCCCAAATCAACAGAATATACATTCCTCTCAGCACCACATTGCACTTATTGTAAAATTGACCACATAATTGGAAGTAAAACACTCCTCAGCAAATGCAAAAGAACAGAAATCATAACAGTCTCTCAGACCACATTGCAATCAAATTAGAACTCAGGATTAGAAACTCACGAAAAACCACAAAACTACATGGAAACTGAACAACCTGCTCCTGAATGACTACCGGGTAAGTAACAAAATGAAGGCAGAAATAAAGAAGTTCTTCGAAACCAACAAGAACAAAGACACAACATACCAGAATCTCTGGGACACAGCTAAAGTCGTGCTTAGAGGGAAATTTACAGCACTAAATGCCCACAGGAGAAAGCAGGAAAGATCTAAAATAGACAACCTAGCATCACAATTAAAAGAACTAGAAAAGCAAGAGCAAACAAATTCAAAAGCTAGCCGAAGGCAAGAAATAACTAAGATCAGAGCAGAACAGAAAGAGGTAGAGACACAAAAATCCCTTCAAAAAATCAATGAATCCAGGAGCTGGTTTTTTGAAAAGATTAACAAAATGGATAGATTGCTAGCTTGATTAATACAGGAGAAAAGAGAGAAGAATCAAATAGACACAATAAAAAATGATAAAGGGGATATCACCACTGATCACACGGAAATACAAACTACCATCAGAGAATACTATGAACACCTCTACACAAATAAACTAGAAAATCTAGAAGAAATTGGTAAATTCCTAGACACATACACCTTTCCAAGACTAAACCAAGAAGAAGTCGAATCCCTGAATAGAACAATAACAATTTCTGAAATCGAGGCAGTAATTAATAGCCTACCAACTAAAAAAAGCCCAGGACCAGACGGATTCACAGCTGAATTCCATGAGAGGTAGAAAGAGGAGCTGGTACCATTCCTTCTGAAACTATTCCAAGCAATGGAAAAAGACAGACTCTTCCCTAACTCATTTTATGAAGCCAGCATTATCCTGATACCAAAACCTGGCAAAGACAACAAAAAAAGAAAATTTTAGGCCAATATCCCTGATGAGCATCAATGCAGAAATCCTCAATAAATACTGGCAAACTGAATCCAGCAGCACAACAAAAAGCTTATCCACCACAATCAAGCAGGCTTCATCCCTGGGATGCAAGGCTGGTTTAACATATGCAAATCAATAACTGTAATCCATCACATAAAGAGAACAAATAAAAAAACCACATGATTATCTCAATAGATGCAGAAAGACCTTTGATAAAGTTCAACACCCCTACATGCTAAAAACTCTCAATAAACTAGGTATTAATGGAAGGTATTTCCAAATAATAAGAACTATTTATGACAAACCCATAGCCAATATCATACTAAATGGGCAAAAGCTGGAAGCATTCCCTTTGAAAACCAGCACAAGATAAGGATACCCTCTCTCACCACTCCTATTCAATATATTATTGGAAGTTCTGGCCAGGGCAATCAGGCAAGATAAGGAAATAAAGGGTATTTAAATAGAAAGAGAGGAAGTCAAAATGCCTCTGTTTGCAGATGACGTGATTGTATATTTAGAAAACTTCATAGTCTCAGCCCCAAATCTGTTTAAGCTGATAAGCAACTTCAGCAAAGCCTTAGGATGCAAAGTGACTGTGCAAAATCACAAGCATTCCTAAACACCAATAACAAACAAACAGAGAGCCAAATCATGAGTGCTCCCATTCACAATTGCTACAAAGAGAATAAAATACCTAGGAATACAACTTACAAGGGATGTGAAGGACCTCTTTAAGAAGAACTACAAACCACTGCTCAAGGAAATAAGAGAGGACACAAACAAATGGAAAAACATTCCATGCTCATGGATAGGAAGAATCAATATTGTGAACATGGCCATACTGCCCAAAGGAATTTATAGATTCAATGCTATATCCATCAAGCCACCGATGACTTTCTTCACAGAATTAGAAAAAATACTTTAAATTTCATATTGAATCTAAAACAAGCTTCTATAGCCAAGACAATTCTAAGAAAAAAGAACAAAGCTGGCAGCATTATGCTACCTGACTTCAAACTATACTACAAGGCTTCAGTAACCAAAACAGCATGGTACTGGTACCAAAACAGATATATAGACCAATGGAACAGAACAGAGGCCTCAGAAATAACGCCACACATCTACAATCATCAGATCTTTGACAAACCTGACAAAAACAAACAATGGGGAAATGATTCCCTATTTAATAAATGGTGTTGGGAAACTGACTAGCCATATGCAGAAAACTGAAACTGGATCCCTTCCTTACATCTTTTACAAAAATAACTCAAGAGGAATTAAAGAATTAAACATAAGACCTAAAGGCATTAACATCCTAGAAGAAAACCCAGGCAATACCATTCAGGACATAGACATTGGCAAAGACTTCATGACTAAAACACCAAAACCAATGGCAACAAAAGCCAAAATTAACAAATGGGATCTAATTAAAGAGCTCCTGCACAGCAAAATAAACTATCATCAGAGTGAACAGATAACCTTACAGGATGGGAGAAATTTTTTGCAATCTATTCATCTGACAAAGGGTGAATAATATCCAGAATCTACAAAGAACTCAAACAAATTTACAAGAAAAAAAAAACCCATCAAAAAGTGGGTGAAGGATATGAACAGACACTTCTCAAAAGAAGACATTTATACAGCCAACAAACATGAAAAATTGCTCGTCATCACTGGTCATTAGAAAAATGCAAATGAAAACCACAATGAGATACCATCTCATGCCAGTTAGAATGGCAGTCATTAAAAAGTCAGGAAACAACAGATGCTGGAGAGGATGTTAAGAAATAGGAACACTTTTACACTGTTGGTGGGAGTGTAAATTATTTCAACCATTGTGAAAGACAGTGTAGCGATTCCTCAAGGATCTAGAACCAGAAATACCATTTGACCCAGTATTCTTATTACTGGGTCTATACCCAAAGGATTATAAATCATGCTGCTATAAAGGCACATGCACACGTATGTTTATTGCAGCACTATTCACAATAGCAAAGACTTGGAACCAACCGAAATGTCCTTCAATGATAGACTGGATAAAGAAAATGTGGCACATGTACACCATGGAATACTATATAGTCATAGAAAAGGATAAGTTCATGTCCTTTGCAGGAATATGGATGAAGCTAGAAACCATTTTCAGCAAACTAACACAGGAACAGAAAACCAAACACTGCAAATTCTCACTCACAGTGGGAGTTTAACAATGAGAACAAATGGACACAGGGAGGGGAACATCACACACCAGGGCCTGTCAGGCAGTCGGGGGCTAGGGGAAGGGATAGCATTAGGAGAAATACCTAATGCAGGTGGTGGATTGACGGGTGCAGCAAACCACCATGGCACGTGTTTACCCATGTAACAAAACTGCATGTTCTGCACATGTATCCCAGAACTTACAGTATTTAAAAAAAAAAAAAAAAAAAGCAACTGCTAAAAGGAGCTCTAAACCTTGAAACAAATCCACAAAAAACATCAAAACAAGATGTCTTTAAAGCATAAATCTAACAGGGTCTATAAAACAAAAATACAACTTAAAAAACAAAATGAAAACCAAGGTATACAAGCAAATAGCACGATGAATGGAATGGTACCTCACATCTCAATACTAACATTGAATTTAAATTGCCTAAATGCTCCACTTAAAAGATACAGGATTGCAGAATGGATAAGAATTCACCAACCCACTATCTGCTGCCTTCAAGAGATATACCTAACACATAAGGACTCACATAAATTTAAGGTAAAGACGTGGAAATAGACATTTCATGCAAATAGACACCAAAAGCGAGCGGGAATAGCTATTCTTATATCAGACAAAACAAACTTTAAAGCAACAGCAGTTAAAAAAGACAAAGGGGGACATTATATAATGATGAATAGCCTTGTCCAACAGAAAATATCACAATCCTAAACATACATGCACCTAACACTGGAGCTCCCAATTTCATAAAACAGTTACTAATAGACCTAAGAAATGAGATAGACAGGAACACAATAATAATGGGGGACTTTAATACTCCACTTATAGCACTGGACAGGTCATGAAGATAGAAAATCAACAAAGAAACAATGTATTTAAACTATACCCTGGGACAAATGGACATAACATGTATATACAGAATGTTCCATCCAACAACCACAGAATATACATTCTGTTCAACAGTGCGTGGAAATTTTTCCAAGATAGATCATATGATAGGCCACAAAATGAGCATCAATAAATTTATGAAAATTGAAATTATATCAAGCACTGTCTCAGATCACAGTGGAATAAAACTGGAAATTAACTCCAAAAGGAGCCTTCAAAACCATGCAAATACATGAAAGTTAAACAACTGGCTCCTGAATGACCATTGGGTCAAAAATGAAATCAAGACGGAAACTAAAAATTTTTTTGAACTGAATGACAATAGTGACACAGTCTATGAAAACCTCTGGAATACAGCAAATGCACTGCTAAGAGGAAAGTTCATAGCCATAAACACCTACATCAAAAAGTCAGAAAGAGCACAAACAGATAATCTAAGGTCACACCTCAAGCAAATAGAGAAACAAGAACAAACCAAACCCCAATCCAGCAGAAGAAAGAAAATAGCCAAGATCAGAGCAGAACTAAATGAAATTGAAACAAAGAAACAAACGAAAACAATACAAAAGATAAACAAAATCTGGTTCTTTGAAAGGATCAATAAAATCGATAGATCATTAGCATGATTAACCAAGAAGAGAGAAAATCCAAATAAGTTCAATAAGAAATGAAATGGGAGATATTACAATTGACACCATAGAAATACAAAAGATTATCCAAGGCTACTATAAACACCTTTATGCACATAAACTACAAGACCTAGAAGAGATGGATAAATTCCTGGAAAGATACAACCCTCCTAGCTTAAATCAGGAAGAATTAGATACCCTGAACAGACCAATAACAAGCAGCAAGATTGAAATGGTAATTAAAAAATTACAATTAAAATAAGTCCAGGAGCAGATGGAATCATAGCAGAACTCTACCAGACATTCAAAGAAGAATTGGTACCAAACCTACTGACAGTATTCCACAAGATAGGGAAAGACTGAACCCTCCCTAAATCATCCTATGAAGCCAGTATCACCGTAATATGAAAACTAGGAAAGGACTTAACAACAACAACAACAAAAAAAAACTACAGACCAATGTCCCTGATGAACATAGATGCTGAAATCCTTAACAAAACACTAGCTAACTGAATCCAACAATGTATCAAAAAGATAATCTACCATGATCAAGTTGGTTTCATACCAAGGATGCAGGAGTGGTTTAACATACGCAAATCAATAAATGTGATACACCACATAAACAGAATTAAAAACGAAAATCACATGATCATCTGAATAGATGCAGAAAAAGGATTAGACAAAATCCAGCATTCCTTTATGGTTAAAACTCTCAGCAAAATCAGCATTCAAGGACACACTTGAATGTAATGAAAGCCATCTATAACAAACCAACAGCTAATATAATGCTGAATGGGGAAAAGTTGAAAGCATTTCCCCTGAGAACTAGAATAAAACAAGGATGCGTGCTCTCACCACTTCTGTTCAACACAGTACTGGAAGTCAGCCAGAGTAATCAGACAAGAGAAAGAAATAAAGGGCAACCAGATCGGCAAAAATAAGTCAAACTTTTGCTGTTTGCTGATGATATGATTGTTCACTTAGAAAATCCTAAAGACTCCTCCAAAAAGCTATGAAAACTGATAAATGAATTCAGCAAACAAATTTGTACACAACTCAGTAGCTCTGCTATACACCAACAGCAACCAAGCTGAGAATCAAATTAAGAGCTCAACTCCCCTTTTACAATAGCTGCAAAAAATAAAATACTTAACAATATACATAACCAAGGAGGTGAGAGATCTGTACAGAAAAACTATGGAACAGTGCTTAAAGAAATCATAGATGACACAAACAGATGGAAACTTACCCCATGATGATGGATGGGTAGAATCAATATTGTGAAAATGACCATACTCACAAAAGCAATCTACAAATTCAATGCAATCCCCATCAAAATACCGCCATCATTCTTCACAGAATTAGAAAAAGCAATTCTAAAATTCATATGGAACCAAAAACGAACCTGCATAGCCAAAGCAAGACTAAGCAAAAAGGATAAATCTGGAGGCATCCCATTATCTGCTTTTAAACTACCCTGTAAGGTCATAGTCACCAAAACAGCATGGTACTGATATACAAATAGACACGTAGACCAATGGAACAGAATAGAGAACCCAGAAGTAAACCCAAATACTCACAGCCAACTGATCTTCAACAAAGCAAACAAAAACATAAAGTGCAGAAAGGACATTCTATTCAGCAAATGATGCTGGTATAATTGGCTAGCCACATGTAGGAGAATAAAACTGGATCCTCATCTCTTACCTTACACAAAAATCAATTCAAGATGGATTAAGGACTTAAATCAAAGACCTGAAACTATAAAAGTTCTATAAGATAACATTGGAAAAATCTTTCTAGACATTGTCTTAGGCAAGGATTTAATGGCCAAGAACCTAAAAGCAAATGCAATAAAAACAAAGATAAATAGCTAAAACTTAATTAAACTGAAGAGCTTTTGTGGGGCAAAAGTAACAGCAGAGTAAACAGACAACTTACAGAGTAGGAGAAAATCTTCACTATCTATACATCTGACAAAGGACAGTATCCAGGATCTAAAACAAACTCAAATCACCAAGAATAAAACAATCCCATCTATAAGTGGGCTAAGGACACGAATAGACAATTCTCAAAAGAAGATATACAAATGGCCAATGAACATATGAAAAAATACTCAACATCACTAATGATCAGGGAAATGCAAATCAGAACCACAATGTGATACTGCCTAACTCATGCAAGAATGGCCATAATCAAAAAATTAAAAAATAATAGATTTTGGCGTGGATGCAGTGAAAAGGGAACACTTCTACACTGCTGGTGGGAATGTAAACTAATACAACCACTATGGAAAACAGAGTGGAGATTCCTTAAAGAATTAAAAGTAGAAGTACCACATGATCCAGCAATCCCACTACTGGGTATCTACCCAGAAGAAAAGAAGTCATTCTATGATAAAGATACTTACTTACACATGTATGTTTATAGCAGCACCATTTGCAATTGCAAAAATGTGGAACCAACCCAAATGCCTATCAGTCGATGAGTGGACAAAGAACCTGTGGTATATATATCAGATGTGTATATATATATGTATCAGATGTGTATATATATATATATGTGTGTATATATATATCAGTACCATCAGAACCTGTGGTATATATGATGGAATACCACTCAGCCATAAAAAGGAATGAATTAATCCCATTCACAGTGACCTGGATGAGATTAGAGACTATTATTGTAAATGAAGTAACTCAGGAATGGAAAACCAAACGTCGTATGTTCTCACTCATAAGTGGAGCTAAGCTATGAGGATGCAAAGGCATAAGAATTACACAATGGCCTTTGGGGACTCAGGGGGAAAGGACTGGAAGGGGAAGAGGGGTAAAAAACTACAAATAGGGTGCAGTGTGTACTGCTTGGGTGACGGGTGCACCAAAATCTCACAAATCACCACTAAAGAACTTACTCATGTAACAAAACACCACCTGTTCCCCAATAACCTATGGAAATTTAAAAAAATAAAAAAAATAGAATAGGGCTTCTAGTGCTACTTCCTAGATCCCAAGGAAACCCTTTTCATGCTCTGAAAACCTCGCGGTCATCTTTGGCTTTTATAGACATGATACATATTGAGAGAAAGCACCCATAGAAATCAGTGAGCTCAGTATTTTCTATACATTACAAGGTAATAATTTGAGACTGTAGTTTGCCTTCATTCTTTAAAACATAAAGAGAAATTGGATGAAAAGGGAAACTTGCTCACAAGGTCTTAGAACACAGAGACAACTGTTTTGTTGTTTATGGTTCATAGTTTTTATATTTGTACATTAAAAATACTTCCATATTAACATTGTTATTTATGTGAGACTATGTATATAAGTTGGAGGTAATGACTTAGCATTTGAAATATATAATAAGGAATTCACACTCTAGAAGAAACATAACTACATAAACACTTCAAAAAATTGTAACCAAAATCAATGCCAAGAGATCATAATCAAAATTTTTGTTGGTAAAATAAATGGTGCTCAGGTTATATGGTTGGCCACCACTCCTGCATGAACAAGCTATAAGTATCACACATGCTCTGTACCCCATTGAGACCTACCCTGAAATTCTACAATTCCTTTTGGCACTGCCTTTACATATTTCGTGGAAAACTCTAGCATGCCCTCTATCAATATGGTTGACTTTTCCTGACATCAAAGTATCTTTGTTTCCACCTTCATGTGTAAGATTCAAAACATTACATAACATCCCTTTTGCTAAAAGTCTCTTCTAGCATACTTCATACTGAAAGTTTTATGCTTCTGGGACTTGCTTTTTCATATTTTTGTTTCACTGCTAACTATTGAGAATCTGGTAATTTTTCCTTAGCATTTTATGTCCTTTTGTTTGCCGGTGAAAGCAAATATTTCATAACTAAAAAGTAGTTGATATTTCTTTCTCCTTTATATCTAAAAATAAGCAGATCCCTTTTGGTGCCACAAAATCAGTTTTCATAAAATAGTGAAGTGATGATGTCATGAATATATTAGTCTTACTCCCCCTATTCACTATGGAGACTGTGTGAACGTGATTCATAAACTCCCTTTTCTGGTTATTGTTAAAATCATCTTTGGAAATATTTGTAAAAAAGTCTGTGAAGACCTACCACCATTTCCACCTTTTGGACATTTTATTTGTAAAAAGTTGTCTGTGAAGAAATATGTGAAGATTCCAACATTGTTGCTATGTCCTGCAAAATATAACCAATAACCTCAAAATGTCTGATTGGTACTTTAATAAATTATTGTTCTAAAATATTTAAATCATATATTTATATCCTGAAACATATAGATAACTGTGAAGTTCTTTTTTAAAGCAAAAAGAAGTTCTTTGTAATTTCTTTCTTTTCTATTTATTCAAGAAGATATAATAAATTCTACTCAAATTATTTATTTGAAGAGAGCTTGAGAATCTTTTTCTCATTTAACTAAACGAAGTAAACCTATCCAAAGACCTTGTTGCAGTATCTGAGTATAGAGAATAAAACTTACAAAAATAAGTTTTATGACTATGTGTTTGGCAGAACTTAGTCTGAATTCTGTTTTTAATGACACATACTGTCTGACAGGATACAGGAGGGTCATGTGGCAAGGGTGATCATGTATTTACCTGTGACAATTCTGGCTTATATTTTTGTTCCAGCATGATTATTAAAAGGACTCCCTTTCACTCCCAGAAATGTCTCTCTTCAGATCATAACTTAAATGGTGTATGTATAGTCCCTACAATCGCCACATTTATAATCTCCTGAGACTTCCCAATACTTAATGAACAATTGACAACTGTTGAATAGCCAAATTGATTTACATCTGTTCACAACAATAGTAGTCTAGACCTTGGAGCAATATCAGAACAAAACAAGTTCATTCCTACTTTTTAGTGCAGGTTTCAGTTCACCTTGGGCATCTTTGGGTAAGGGTCACACCTCAAGTTGAAAAAGTTTTGGTCTTTAATTTCTATTGGAAATAGTGTATTATCCTGTGAAGATTAATTCCTTAAGCATGACACAGTGTCTGTCTAATCTCACACTCTACACTATCTATAAAAGTAATTTTCCTAAAAGGAAAATCCTATGTCACTGCCTTGCTTAATAATTCCTCATTGTTTCACCATCACCTTCAGAATTAAGTCTCAGCTGCTGCACATCAACATTTAAATCATGTAAATCTCTAAGCTTATTTTTCCCTCTCGACTTTCATATTCAAATAGTCAAGTGTCTATTCAATATCCTCTTTGGATTCATTCCACAGACACCTCATTTGCAGAATGTGGAAAACTGATCTATCATCTTTTTCTGTAAACCTGTTCTTCCATCTGTGTTATTTTATGTTGGCACCACTATTCATTCATATTCAAATATCTGGTTGTTTTCCTTCATTATTGTTTCCAAAGATAATCCTACTATAACAGCAAACTCCAAAGTGTATCGTCACTCAGACATGAAAGAAAGAAGTTGGTTTCCCACTCAATACAAAGTTTTGAATGATGGTCTGCATAGTCAGAATTATCTATTCCAAGAGGGGATTAAGAAAAATCAGTCACTGTCCATCTCAGAGTTTCATTATCTTCAAATACCAAGGGAGAAAAATGTATGAAGAATCAGGAATGGGGGGAGTTTACAGGCCAGGCCCAGAAAAGATATATCACCTCCTCATGTTCCGTTTAGTTACATGGCTCCACCAAAGCCATGTAGTGCTGCTGAGTGCCCAGGAAGAAGAGGAAATAGATTTAATGAGGAGATGGATAATAGTTTTTGCCGTATTTCTTCGCGATCCTCAACTGCTCATTACAACTTTTCACTGACTTCATTTTATGTTCTAAATATTAGTTCTGGCTCTCTAGTCTTAACACTACTACCCATGATCATCTCTCTTCTGTACTGGAGCAATAGTCTTCTAAATCATCACTTCAATCTAGATTCTATTCTGACTGATCCTCTCCAGAAAGCTTTCCCTGAACACTCTGACCCAGCTAAATGTACCCCTTTCTCTCTCCAAAGCACTGTATGCATTTTAGTTTATTATGTTGCTTTTTAATTATTTATTACATCTTAATATATTTTATAATATTTAAAATACTGCTTCTGTCCTCTTACTGCACTGTGAAATCTTCAAAGAGATGAATTTTTTAGTTCAGTTTTTTAATGCCTTATAGAATTTCTGCATTGATAATATATAGAGCTAATTTTAATGGAGAAGAAATGGGTTTCTCTGCTGAGAATGTTACTCCTGTCAGGGGTGCAAAAAGGAGTTTCCTAAAATAGGTGGTTTCTGGATGTTAACTCACATTCTGAGTAGACTCTTTAGTTCTTGTCTTTTGTCTCTTACTGGTCTTATTCCTTTTTCAAGCACTTCCTGACTTTTGTCCTTTCCTATTAGCCAAGGAATCTTTTCTAGTCTCCAATAAAGGAACTTTATTTTTCTCATGATATTTTTGTCAATTGTCTGTTTGAGTTATTTCCAGGCCCTTAATCTTGACCTATATGATGTCTACCATTTTTTAAAAAAATATTTCAGCATGAGTATATAGTACTGAGGTGTGTGTTATTTGCTTTAAGTTAGGTGCTAAGAACATTTAGTTGGGGTAATTAGAATATGCACTCTAGGGATAAACAACTAATCTTTTTTTTTTTTTTTTGAGACAGAGTCTCGCTCTGTCACCAGGCTGGAGTGCAGTGGTGCTATCTTGGCTGACTGCAACTTCTGCCTCCTGGGTTCAAGCCATTCTCCTGCCTCAGCCTCCTGAGTAGCTGGGACTACAGGCACAAGTCACCATGCCCAGCTAATTTTTGTATTTTTAGTAGAGATGAGGTTTCACCATGTTGGCCAGGATGGTCTCGAGCTCTTGACCTCAAGATCTGCCCTCCTCGGCCTCCCAAAGTGCTGGAATTACAGGTGTGAGCCACTGCGCTCGGCCATCAACTAATCTTTCATCAAACCCAGGGACTATATTTTAAGTACTTCAATGATCTTTATCTCCCATCAACAACAGAGGTACGGTAATTTCTAAACTGAAGGTTAGAAATAGATCCCCATTAGTAAAAGAAACAACGTATTAACTGGCATAATGGAAATCAGAAATGAGCTTTTATTGGTGAAATTAGTGGGTCGGCTACAGTATTGTAAGGAAGATTCTTTCATTGCATAAGAAGACTATAAAAACTGTCATCTGTCCAAAGCCTCAATAGTGCTTCTCTAGGATGAATGGTCCCATAATTGTGCTTCTAGCTGGGACGTTTCTTGATCCCCTTCTTACAGTTGACTGCACCTGAAGTTGGAATATGGTCACATTTGCCTCAGTAAATCATTCTTGCAAAGTATTTTGGGGATACACAGAGTGGCAGGAAACTGAAACATCAAGGTTCAATGTATGACTTGTGTGTTTGTGCCAGGTTGCCAATAAATGTTGGCATATGTGACAGGACTTGACTGAGAATTTTTTTTTTCTTTTTATGAGGGAACAGCCAATTCTCTACTATCTCTAGTGACAGCCCCCTGAATTTCAGATGTGTATTTCCAAATTGGGGTAGACAAGTCCACTACACTAGACTTTTGAAATTCCAATCCAAAGAATCGACTCCCTTTATTCTTCTCTGTCAAGCGTTACTCAAGGCAATTAATGAGAATTTCTAGATCCTTGAATGGCGAAGACCCAGAGAACATAGGGAAATATGCTAAATGCAAACTATTGCTTAATAATTTTAAAATATTACCCCAATATAAATATTTGCTGATTTAAATCTTATAAAGGCAACCCTCTATATTATTTATTTCTCAGGTAAAAAATTTTTAAGTCTTTTTATAAGAATAAATTAAAAGATATCACCTTATTCCAATTCTCAATCTCCCAAATATATATATTTTTTCTTTTTGAGAGAGGGTCTTTCTCTGTTACCCAATCTGGAGTGCAGTGGTACAATCACAGCTCACTGCAGCCTTGACTTCTTTCCCAGGCTGAAGCCATCCTCCTACCTCAGACTGCCAAGTAACTAGGTATATAGGCACATACCACCATGCCTGGGTAAATTTTTATTTTTTGTAAAGATGGGGTCTTGTCATGTTGCCCAGGCTGGTCTTGAACTCCTGGGCTCAAGTGTTCTTCCCACTTTAGCCTCCCAAAGTGCTAAGATTACAAGCATGAGACACTGCACCAGCCTCAAATTCTTACACTTAATGCTCAGATATTTAAACCCCTCTAATCAGTACCTATAAAACCAGGAAATATTATTTCCGAGGGACTGATTAATTTCCATCCTCAACATTCTGAGAAACATGTGTCTGTTCTCAGACCAATGGCTCAGGTTATGCATTGCAAGCAATATATTAATTATTGCTTCATAACTGGCCTCTTTTACACATTCACACTGTCTACTTGGCCCTTATACACATTGAATTAGAATCCTTGCTCTGGAAGTTACTAGGCTATTTTAAAATATTGTAATAATTTAATTGTAAATTGTTATTTGTCTTTAAAATAACTATGCACTAAATTTAGGGTGAGGATGAGATTAGAAAACCACTGCCTTTAGGTACGTCTATATCTATTGTGGGATATTTAAAAAATATCCTACTCAGAACTAAGGGAATTCTTCTCACACACTGAACTTCCCAACTGGGAATCCCATACACCCTCCCATGCAGCACAATCTTTTTTGTTTTTTTGTTTTTAATTTTTTTTCCTCATCATAGTTTTATCCTGTATACAATATTCTTATGTGTAGTATTGGCAATTCTTCCTAATTTAAAAGAAGGTCATGGTTTGTGTTATTCCCTTTAAAACAATGTACAAACTGAGCAACCTCCTGCTGCTGTTGGCATCGATTTAGATTTTTCTTGCTTATTTCCGCTTCATCTGCTCACAATGCACAAGGGATGAGAAAAGATTCAATTTCGTCATCTGTAAAATGAGGGTGATCATATTAGATGATCTCTAAGGTCCCTTCAACCTCTAAAATTTTATGACTCTAATAATGTAAGTTTAAACCCCATTAGTAAGAGTAATGGCTTTTCTTAGCCTAATCTGTGGCACAGTTTTTTTAAATGGCCCACTTTGCCTTGAAACATTCCAAGAAACTGCTTTTTTTTTTCTTTCCCAAATTTGCTTATATCATGTTACTCTAACTTTCCAATGCTGAAATTTCATTGTTCTTTAAAATATGGAAAATGTTATTTATATGTGTAGCTGACTTTCCCTCTTAGAGAGGGGCATCATTTTCAGCTCACCTTTTGTCCATGTAGTGTATTGTCTTGTTGCTTGTAAATGTTTAACAAAGTCTGTTGAATGAATGAACACATAACTTTTGCACAGTCACATCTACATAACATTTAAGTCAATGATGGACCCTATATATGTCAGTGGCCTCATAAGATTATGATACAATATTTTTATCATACCTTTTCTATGTTTAGATACATAAATACTTACTACTGTTTTAAAATTGCCTACAGTATTCAGTACAGTAACATGCTGTACAGGTTTGTAGCCCAGGAGCAATAGGCTATACTATACAGGCTAAGTGTGTAGTAGGCTATATCATTTGCATTTGTATAAATACATTTTTTGATGTTCACACAACCACAAAATCACCTAATGATGCTTACTTCAGAATGTATTCCTGTCACTACATGACATATGATGACTGTATCTCACATTATAATTTATAAAGTACTCTCGTTGTCCATTATCTATATCACAGAATTATGAAATGTTAAATTTGAAGGGATATTAGAGATATCACTAATCCAGTGGTTGCCAGTTGGGGTGATTTTATCCCCCAGTGGCATTTGACAAAGTCTGGATACATTTTTAAATTGTCCTAACTTAGGAGTGGGTGCTGCTAGCATCTAGTGGGTGGAGGCTAAATATCCTATGCAATTCACAGCATAGTCCCTACAACAAAGAAGACTTCTGTGCTCACTTGGATGGAGAAGGCTTGGGAAGAAGCCATATAGCAATCTTCCCAGAGAACGGCAGCAGCTAGTAGCTGAAGAATAATGGAAAGTGACCATCACCCAGTGAGTTATTTAATGGCCACTTCTATATAGCAGGCACTATGTGCTAAAACCAAGCCTGCCTACTCAGTTTTCCCAGGACTATATAGATCCTGAAGTTCTTGAATACCCCCAATAATGAGTAATAGTGAACTTTCACTAACATTAGTAAGTGATAATCAGGGTCTTTAGAAAAAGTAAAATAATGTGACATTCTTCTCCTGCTATCATGAATCACTTTGGACCTAATGTATTCCCAAATACAGAGCTGATATGACATTGACTAACACTTTTCAAAATTTTCAGTTTTCTCAATTATAAAATATCTCCATATCCTTTGCAAGGTTTACTGAGAATCAGTTTACCGGACAAAAGCACCCCTCCACTGGGATGTCTCAGCAGAGACCTGGTAGGCTACAACCTGTAACCACTGTTCCATTCCTGGCGTCAAGGCAACATCTTGTATGAGGATATTCACCTTCAGTAATGTAGGTTTTACTCCTTCCTTATTTTAGCCATTCCTGTCTTAAGCCTCCTGGATAAAAGCTTTGGGAAAAAAATCTGCTGTGTCTCCCATAGGTATAAGAGAAAGCCATTGTTCCATGACAGAGCCCTAGATAACTTCTTGGGGTAGACAATAGAGAAAGTTTAAGTTAACTATTTTGTTGCGAGCCAAAAAACAAACAAAATATATGTAGCCATGTTTGCTAGATTGTCGGATTTATCTTTTAATAAATCATGGAAGAAATAGGTTTAAAAGAAAATCCTGTCAATTCAGGTGTTTTCCTTGCCATTATATTGCTTTACATGACCTATAAGCTTAAAATTGTAAACTTTTAAGTGACATACAGCCTGGTTGCATTATCCTTTCCTTACATAAGTAAGAAAAATGCTATTCACATGTGTAGATATGTGCTCTGAGACTGCCAAAGAAGGCTATACTGCTTCTCATACCGCCTAACGACAGGAAAGGAAATACCACACGAAGAGTGGTAAAGTATATGAAAAATTACAAAGAAAAGTTTTGGAGTAGATAGATAGTAACTCCATGTCATAGATAGGTTGATTCCATGTCTTTGCTATTGTGAATAGTACTACAGTGTTAACATTATTTTTAATAAATTCTTTCTCCTTATATTCATATCATTTTAAAATTTAATCTTTCACATAAAAATAGATATTATTTTGAAGTTTTATTTATATATACTATCTTTGGAAAAGCAAGGGCAGCAGAGCTGTATATCTATAGTTTTGTTAGGTCCTGAGCATGGTCCCACACATTGTAGTATAGGTATATATACACATCCTTTAGCATAATTGTTTACAACCTACATTTTGTGGTATCTTTTTGGTAATAAATGTATAACACTACTTTTCTTAATTGAAAATTACACTTTAACATAAATAATCATTCAGAGTTTGCAGTTCACACAATGCCATAAAGTCATTAAAGTTTTTTTTTTATTATACTTTAAGTTTTAGGGTACATGTGCACAATGTGCAGGTTAGTTACATATGTATACATGTGCCATGCTGGTGAGCTGCACCCACTAACTCGTCATCTAGCATTAGGTATATCTCCCAAAGCTATCCCTCCCCCCCCTGCCCCCACCCCAAAAATCAATTCAAGATGGATTAAAGACTTAAACGTTAGACCTAAAACCGTAAAAACCCTAGAACAAAACCTAGGCATTACCATTCAGGACATAGGCAGGGGCAAGGACTTCATGTCTAAAACACCAAAAGCCATGGCAACAAAAGCCAAAATTGACAAATAGGATCTAATTAAACTAAAGAGCTTCTGCACAGCAAAAGAAACTACCATCAGAGTGAACAGGCAACCAAAATGGGAGAAAATTTTCGCAACCTACTCATTAAAGTTTTTCTAACTTTTAGCGATCACAATTTTACCTAGCAGTTACCTCAACATCAATGCTAAAGGAAAGCTCAGACATGCATACATTCATGATTCAAGTAAGGTCTTTTAATAAAAACTGTTGATTTATTACTCAGCTTTTGTCTCCTTGCTCACTCTCACCTTCTACCTAGCCTTTACTTTTTTTTTTTTAAGTCAATCTGTCCTTATCAGCTCAGTCCAAGTATCCACTAAGGGAAACCCCATTTTCTTTGCCATAATTCGGGAAGCCAAGTTCATGCCTATCTGAACATAAAATTTTCCTGGCCACCAGATGTTTAGGAATGGGCACATGCTTTTGCATGAGTCAGTAAACTTCAAGGGAATGTTTACTAGAGGATTCTGCCAATGACGGTCCCTCACCATTAGGAGAGAATTACTGGAACTAATGGGTTCTCTCTATCTCTGTGTATTGTTGCATATAGCTATCAGGCCCAGATCTGCAAGCCCTCTTACCACTGGTTGAAAAACAGAGGCAATAGGCCAAGTAGAGCAAATCAAGACACTACAGAGAAATAAAATCAGAGAAATAAAACACTTATTCAATCTCATCTGATTCCAACCCCATCCCTGAATTTTTTTCAACTATATAAACCTGCAATTTCCCTTTATTTTTAAACTTAGTTTGAGTTGGGTTTCTAATTATTTAAAACTGACATTCAAAGTGAAATGTGGGAACATTTAATTTTTCAATATATTTCCCAAAAGTAGTTGAAGTAATTTTCTCATTGGTTAGCAGATATATTTTCTGAGACAAATGTAACAAGGTTTGTACCTGAGGGAAGCATTGCTGCATGTCAAATTGAAAAAGGCTGGACTCAGGAGCCCACACTGAGGATAGAATGCTTTAGCTCTAGAAATTAGGCAGGGAGCAGGCAAGCCAACTCTAGATGCACAGGGTACTATGCTTTAGAAGAACCCACGCTTAGTTTAATGTCTTGCTGTCATCATCCTGAAATTGTTAATTTTTGAAAAAGGGCCCCACATTTTCATTTTAAACTAAGCTCTGCCAATTATGTAGTCAACCCTGAAAAGGGAGCTAAATTCTCTTTTTCTGAGTGAAGCACATAGATAAGTCTTGAAAATAAGTGGAAACAGGAAGATCTCTGTTTTAAAAGGAGGTGAGCCTAGTTGAGAATGGCAGGTATATACATCCCTAGAATCACAGCTTGAGGACAGGTGGAAGCTTGGCTGATTTAATTGCAGAACTGTCATAGAATCCTTTACATTCTTACCCTTCAGAGACCATACTGGGCTCAGTGACCGAGATTTTTGAAAATTAAGAGTTTTCCATGAATGCTAGGGGATTCCAAGCAGAAAGAGAGAAAGAGTCAGGTAGGTTATCAAAGAATCATTAGAATATGTCATTTGACATATTCTATACTGTAGTATGGGTGAAAAACCTGAAAACTAAATCTGTTCCTTAGATTAATATTACCTTGTCAAAGACTCAATTTTCCTAATTAGGTGCTTATATACCTTTTCTTTTTCAAACATGTTTGTATACCCATAGCTTTAAATGGATAACTTTATTTTTAAAGACTTTAGTAGCAAGATTCTTAAAGAGTACACTATTAAGATTTTTATCCACTAAAAAAAGTTTTCTTAATGGGTGTATGTAGTGGGCCAAATTGTTGCCTCAAAGATATGTTCATCTATGAATCTCCAGAACCTGTGGATATTGCTTTATATAGCAAAAGAGTGAGTATCATCTTACATGGCAAAATACGTGGTTGAGTTAAGGATCGTGAGAAGAGGAGCTTATTCTGAATTATCCTTCTGGGTAGGCCGTAAATGCAATCACATGCATCCTTATTAGAGAGAGGCAGAGGACATCATGACACAAACACACAGAGAAGAAGGTGATATGAAGATGACAGATGTGGCCACAAGCCAAGAAATGACATCAGAAACTGGAAGAGGCAAGTAACAGATTCTCCCCTAGAGTCTACAGAGGAGGCACAGTCCTGCTGAGATCTTGATTTCAGCTATGTAAAACTGATTTTGAACTTCTGGCCTCCAGAACTGTAAGAGAATACAGTCCTGTTGTTTTAAGCCACCAAATCTGTAGTAATGTTTTATGACAGCCACATAATACTAATACAGTATGCTATTAATAATGATGCAAAATGATGAAATTCAACATTTTATTAAGAAAAAGACTGTCGGTGTGTAGGTATGAGGTGAGCATGACAGATGATTGAAAGGTATTATTAAAAGGCCTGTAATTTACAGGAAGCCCAGGCACTATTAAAATCATTCAAGTTAAAATCTAGAATAAGGCTTTGCTAAAGATAAAAGTACCAGGTTCTCAGCTGAGGGATCCAGTCCAACACCAGAAGCTTAAGCATGAGTCACTGACAATGGCCAAGAGCTTATCAGCTGTGGTGAATCTTTTCAGGACAGCTATACAGGAAATTGATAGCTATTAATATTTAATGATTCATTTTATGCTTGGCAGGCTACCTGCCCGAGTATAGACAAGTTCACCCACAGAAGAGTTTTGTTGCTCTTGGAAATATTTTTATTGTTGTGTATATGGGCAATGGAATTTTTTTAAATCAAACATTTGAAACTGTGACTTCACATAGACATAGCTCATCTGCAATATTTATCATTTAGTATCCATCCTTATAACCTCAAAATAGACAGACATAATTAAATATTTATATTTTACTTTATTCTATCATGAATTTAGGATGGTTAAGATATATAATAAAATTCAATAGTTTTTAACTGAGTAGAAAAAGGAGAAACTCATAACTGGGAAAATGTAAGATTTATTTTCAACACTGTGACAGTTTATATAACATGAATGCCCTAGCCATTTAGGTGATTTTTCACACTTTCTTTTGCACCTTATCAAATTGTTCAATTCATTATTATATTTATTATTAAACTAAATATGTTTCTATGTATATTGCTGCAGTTCTATCAGTCTTATTAAAAATAAATCATAAAAGTGAGAATTAAAGATATTTCTAAAATGTCAGGGGAAATAATGTTCATGTAGTTGAATGGGAAATAAGACAACAGATTCAGATAAATATTCACCTGGTAATTTTCTATAATAAAAAAATAAATTTAGTAAATATTTGTTGAATATCTTAAAAATGTAGGCACCAGAGCTGAAGGAATGAACAAGACACAACCACTGCCCTGAAATTCACAGAGTAGAGGGTGGGTGTGGGAAGGTAGAGATGCTCTCTGCTGCCATTTCTTACCTCACTTCTCTCATATTTCTGCCACACTAGCCCCCTTGCTTTTCCTCAAGAATATCAATTATGTTTCTTCTTCATAGCTTTTGTACTTGCTGTTTCCTGTGCCTGGAATGCCCTTTTTCCATTTCTTCATTTCTCCAAGAAGTAGGCCCAGAGCCAAGGATTCAAATGCAAGTAATGCCTTAGTAAGAAGGCATTAGGGAAGCCCTCCTCACCACTGGAGCATGAATGGCATCTGAGAAAAGGGGCTGGGCTTTTGTATCCTCATGCCATTTGGTCACTGGTTTTGGGTTACTAAGGGAAAAGAAGGAATTAATACATATAATCTCCTAGGTACTTGGCTTTCTATGTCTAAGGGAAATCCTTTAAAAAAGGTCTCTGCTGTGAGCCATATGCAGTAAAGTACTAAGAAGCTGGGATCTGGGCCTTCATGCAAGGAAACTACACATGTCTGCAGGACCTACTTTCTCACTGTCTCTTGTCTCTCCACATCACGTAGAGGACTTCCATTACTACCCTGCTATAGGTACCTACTCATACCTTCTAGCTGTTCACCTCGCATTATGCTTTCCTCAGATCATGCATTAATTTATATTACTATTTATTTATTTTCTGTGCCTCACCCCACCTATACACTAATATGTATAGTATTAAGTAATTGAAATTTATGGCAAAAACCTCAATTACTGTTGCACTAACCTAATAATTTAAGCTCCCTAACAGTGGGGACTTTATTTCATTGACTGTTGTATATTCAGTGCCTAGATCATTCTGGTCAAAAATTATTAAAAAACAATTGTTGGAAGAATAAATAAATGGATTTTGATGGAGAAAACAGTCTGGAGGTAGAGTCAATATTGTTAGAAAAACCTTCAACCTTTCTTTGAATTTAAAAAATAAGGTAGAAATAGTAAATAGTATACTTAACTTTAGAGAGAAATAAATGTCTCCACAGAATCATAGATCGTCTGTCATGGGTGAAGCGGAGAATTCATTAAATAATTTTTATTCACTTTATCAGCCATCTTATTTACTGTGTGTTCATTACGTGCCAGACACACTATTATGCTCCTGTATTCAAAGTCGGACTGTCTGCTATGGTCTGAATTTTTGTGTTCACCACTAAATGTATATGTTGAAATCTCATTCCTAGTGGGATAAGGAGTTGCGGTCTTTGGGAGGTGATTAGGTTATGAAAGCAGAGCCCTCATGAATTACATTAGTGCCCTTATAAAACAAGCCCTAAGGAGTTCCTTTGCCCTTTCTACCATGTGCGGATGCAACAAGATGCCACCATCTATGACCAGAAAGCAGGCCCTCAGCAGACACTGTATGTGCTGGTGCCTTGACTGTGAACTTCTGGGCTCCAGAAGAGTGAGAAATTTGTGGTTCATAAACTACCCAGCTTATGGTGTTTTGTTATAACAGCCCAAATGAAGTAAGATAAAATATGGGTACTGGTAACTCTGGGTGCTGTTGTAACAAATACCTAAAAATGTGGGAGTAGCTCCAGAGCTGGGTAATGAGTAGAGGCAGGAAGAATTTTTAGATACATGCTAGAAAAATCCTATATTACCATAAAGGGAACTTTAAAGATGATTTTAGTGAGAGCAACTAAAAGGAAGAAGTAGCCATTTACTAAAGCAAAGAGGGTAAAGTTTCTAGGTAGACATCAGAAGTTAACTGTTAGACATTATTTAAATATCATATTAATTCCCAAAGTTAAGAGTCAAGTCTAATTCTTAAACCGTATGTTCAGACTACTAATAATGCAGTTTTGATAGGCAACCCCACATAGGAGCACAGTGTACCTCAAGGACCAATGGGAGAATGTAATGCCACTCTCAGATACTCTAAAAACAAGAGGATCTAGTTTTAAGACACAAACCAAAGCTTCTAAAGGAAGTATGATGGGAGGATTTGGTCAAGTGTGAGAATGCACTGAGGTGTTCATTATGTTATCTGCATACTTTAAAACATTTTTTGAAATGTTTATTTCAAATAAAGTTCCGTAACTTGAGATGCTTTCAGATATAAACACATGTATGTACTTACATCCATGTGCATATAAATACATGTATATACAGATATACCATCTTTTATCTTTTGCAAATCAGTGATAAGCAAACTTTGCAGTAAATGTGCTTTTTAAAATCACATATTATTTAATTTTTTTGTTAATTCTTCATTTCAACATTTTCCTATTATAATATATCTTGGTTGGGTCACTACAAAATGTACTGTACATTATCTTTTTTATAATATAAAATCATCATATATAATATTTAAAGAAATACATGTATAAGTAATAGTCTTCACCCAAGTCTTGCTTTCCTGTGCCAACCATGTCTAATTATCCTAGCTGTTTTCATCTTATAGTTCTCAAAATATTTCTGCATACTAGGATTCTAGTGCTCTTCTTAATTAATTTGGTTGTTTAGCTAAATATAATAATTTAAATTATGTAATTCTCATACTTTCCCTCCCTCTCACTACCAATATATTTCCATCAGTTTTAGATTCTTATTTAATGTCTCTATCCAAGCACTAAGCACTTTTATTTCATGTGTCACTATCTCAGGACAGGATCTCTGACAGTGCACTTTGCAGGAAGAGGCCACTATCATGATTATCTTCTGCAAGCACAAACACATACTAAAAATAAGAGGCTTAATTTTCCCCATTTAAAATAAGGAAAGATATTTCATCCGCTTATGTTTACTAAGAGCATTTACTTTGGAAAACTTGTAATTATTTCTCCTCTCTTTGATATGTATAAACTTCCTTTTGAGGACTAGATAGGATTTTTTCATCTTATGACTTAAGGATGTCTTTTGTGAAATGTTATCATCAAGGAAGATAGTATCCCTATCTCACAGCTTCTGTGAGAGTGCAGGAGCCTAGCTTTTGTGGGTCTCTTGCTCCCAGTTTCAAAATCACCTCCTGCCATAGAGATATAAGATAGGATGCATTGTGTGTGACAAATGGTACTCTTAAGTCCTCTTACTTGAGGACTAGTTATTATTTATCTTGAAAGCTTGTGTGTAATGGAGTATATCTGCTTGGCTATACACACGGATGAGATTTTTTTCTGTCCTTGCAAATATCTGTTAGCAGATTTCCTATGCACATTGCATTCTGCTTCAATATTTATTCAATAATAAAAGTGGTTTCTTTCTTCACTATCTTTGTGGAGCGATTTCTGAGTTGGAATAGAATTTGCTTTTCATTATATTTCCAAAACTTCCTACTGAGGTTTCCTTCCTCCTTCTACATAATTTTTGTCATTTATGAGCTTATCTCTGTACTGTGAAGGTTGACAACATTACCTTATCTTGATAATCATAATTAAGTCCTTTGTGTTTTGTATATTGGTTGAGTACATTAGTCAGATCTTTAAACCGTGTCTTCATTATTGTGATTGTATAAATAATGTTCACAGAAAAGCACAGCTCACTGATTTTTCTTTCTGTTAAAAAAAAATACTTACCTGGGATTAGTAGTTGTTATTTCCATTCTCCCTCACTTGCCATTTACTTTATTCATTCGCTTAGTTTTACAAAGTCTACATTCAGTCCACTTTGCTGTCACCTTTTTCCTCTGTCTTCCCTTTAAGAGCCCCACATCCTTCTGTTCCAATTTGGGCTGCCAGCTCCACAGACCTGGTGCATGGCCCTCAGCCTGGATCATGTCTTTTTTGTTCCACTCCACTCTCTCCCGTATCTCCCTCTTTTTGGTTTTCACGCTTATTTTTGCTGGGTTACACCTTTAGAAATGTTCTAAGTAAGCATGTCTGAAAGGTAAATCTCCTGAGTCCTTCATGTCTGAAAATATCCTTATTCTAACCCAGCATTTACCTTATTTTTTGATTGTAGGATTCTGAACTAAATTTTTTTTCCTTAGATCTCTGAAAGTATTGCCCCATCATATTGTATCCAATGTTTCTGACTGGATGGATATTCTCCTTTGTAGTTAATTTTTTTAAATTATTTTTGAAAGGTTTTACGATCTTTTAATAATCCTTTGGGTTCTGAACTTTTCCTACTGATTGACTAGAAATGGTCGTATTTTTTCCATTTGTTTGCTAGTTTTTAATAAGGACTCTTATTTTGGAGACAAATGCTTCAGCTTTGAAATATGTTGTGTGTATATATGTATGTGTGTGTTTGACAATTTCCTCTACTCAGTGTACTCATCTCTTTTCAGAACTCATATTACATATCATGTTATTGGATCTCCTAGATTGATCATTTATCATCAGTTTCCCTAATTTTGATGGTTTGTATGTATGTATGTATGCTTTCTAAAATATTTTTGACTTAATTTTCCAACTCTTGTGTAGAATTTTTAATTTTGGAAAATGTACTTTTATCAAAAGCTCAGTTTTAGTCACCAAGTTTTCTTTTTTATAGTATCCTTTTCTTTATGGATTTTCTCAATGATCTCTGAGGATACTAGAGTTTATGAAGTTCTGTTTTCTCCTGATATTATCTCAATTTCTATTCATTTTTTTCTTTCTCTTTCATTTTGGAGAATTTTATGATAGTCTGATGTCCATTCACTTTTAAGATTAAGTCATTAACAAGTTGTTCAGCATTTCTGGGTACAAAGAAGAGATTTAAAAATGTCAGGCTGCACTTTAGATTGTAGAGTAAAAACCAGCTATTGAAATAGCCACATCTAAATGTTGGAGTAGAATCTTTGCTCTGTAGTCCCTCAGTTCCCCTAGAGAAGAGATAGGTCTACCATGGGGTTCAGGTGTATGCCACTCAACATTATGAATGGGGATAGAGGTGGGAGTATAAGTGAGGGAGGTAATTTTTCAATATAGAAATTTATTTAACAACATTGTTTTTAGATTCCATATATATACCTTCTGGTTTTCATGACATTTATAAATTGCAAGCCTTTCCTGGGACTGATTCAATCCACATCTCAGTTGCCTTCTCCCTGTACTCTAGTTTGTGGCATTCTCTATTCTGCCCCAATTACTTCTCCCCCATCTGCTTTCTCTTTTCTAAATATATACTGCTATATCTTATCAGACAAGGAATAGTCAGTCACCAGCTCTTTCCATTGTTGCAGATTTAGATCAGTTTTATTTCTTTATTTTCATTGCCATAGTTTCATAAGAAAATAATATAATGTATGTAATCAGTATCCCATTGTAAACCTAAAGTCATCCTAATTTCTTCTTTATAGTTTCAACAAAAATAAAGTTAGCAATTAAAATCATCTGTCTCTTCAAAAAGAAGATATTTCATACTTTAAAAACAAACAGATAACAATAAAAAATACCTGCTCTAAGAAAAACATTGTATTTAATAAACAGAACTAAGGTTTTGGCTGATGTCTCAATAGATTTTTAGGGACTTTACAAATATACTCCCTTGGTACTTACCACTGCAGAATAAATGTAGTTTTCTTGTGTTTCACACTTATAATTATTCTCTTCCTCCTAAAAAACAATACTTGTTTGTTTCTTAGGCCACTTTTCCCTTGAGTTACTTCAAGGATAGGGTCATGTAATTCATTTTTATATCACCAATGTTTATCACACATTATAATTTTATGGAGACGTTGAGTAAATACTTGTGTTTCACTTGTCCATTTCATGACATTTGCTTAGTGGAATGGGATCATGGGAAAAAATATCACAATCTTTCACCATCATGGTGCCTCACCTCTCATTTGAAAGGCATACTGACTTAGTAGATTTAATTATAAGTTCTTATAATGGAAAATAATTCTATCACATTTGATACACAAAATATGAAAACATCAAATCCTCCTCATTTACACCATATACCTCTGGATGTTTATCACTGAATGCACCATAATGCTTTTCTCATGTTGATTAGATAGGATATCTGCAAAATCTGGTATTTCTAGGCAAAGCCAATTAATTGTACTGGTTCTTAGTGTGTCATCAGAGCTATCAGGTTATTCACCACATCAACTCCAACAGAAAAATGCTCATTTATCTTACCGTGTGTAGGAAGAGAGAGATTAATAGCTATTGCATGGTAAAACAATGAAGACAAAGGCACTTTTAGAAGGATAGTGATATAAAAATGAATGACATGACCCTAGCCCTGAAGTAACTCAAGGGATAAGTAGCCTAAGAAACAAAGAAGTATTGTTTTTCAAGAAGGAGAGAATAATTATAAGTGTGAAATGCAAGAAAACTACATTTATTCTGCAGTAATAAGTACCAAGAGAGTATATTTGTGAAGTCCTTAAAAATCTATTGAGACATCAGCCAAAACTTTAGCTCTGTTTATTAGATACAATGTTCTTGGAGCAAGTTTTTTTATTGTTGTTATCTGTTTGTTTTTAAAGTATGAAATATCTCCTTGTTGAAGAGACAAGTGATTTTAATGGCTAACTTTATTTTTGTTGAAACTATAAAGAAGAAATTTTTAGGTTCAATAGACTGAGTTTAGAGCTATAGAAGAGAGAACATATACATTAAACAATGAGTTCTCACAGCACAATAGAGGGACTGTGATTATGAAAACAGTTGGAAGTGTAGGCCACAAACAGGAAGCAGTACATCTGTCCTCAAACTCCGGAGGATAAGGACCAGAGAATTTTGCTAAAATTAGGCAGTTATTTGGAGGGAGTGAGAAGTTTGAAAATTCATACCTGGAAGACTACATTTGGGAGATGTAATCCAGTAAGCAGAAGAACATTAGAAAAATAGTTCAAATCAGAACTTTGGTGCTTCACCTACATTCAAGCGTTGTTGAGTCATATGTAAGCAATAACCAAGTAGTAGGAGCAGCTAGGGAATGAGTTGTCTTCTAGTGCAACCAGTAAGTTTGATTTCAGATTAGACATTCTACCTTCTGGAGGAGGACAGTCAATATGAGAACATGATTTACCGCTGGCTTATCAGAATAACTGACCTGAGTTCTTGGTTTGATGACTGGCAGCATTTTGAAAATAGGCTATGGAAAATCATCAATTAAATATGGTTGAAATGACACAATTATGTAATGAGAACACAATGCTTTTCTTTGTGTGAATATTTGGCATAATACAAATACAGCATAAGTCAGTGATACCCAAGGCTATGGCATTCATGTCTGCAGCTGCAAACGGAGGACACTCTTTATTCGTTTGTTTTATAAGGACTCACCCTGTTTTTGATGCAATTGTATATACATATAACACTCAGTGTATATAATTTTATCTTTGATTAGAATTATTGGTCTGATTCTTTTCTGATTGCTACTAGAGAACTTTACAATTTCTAAATTTTTGCTTAAAAAATTTAAATCTCTGTTTAAAGGGAGACATTATGCTTTGAATTTTAATGGAACTTATAGCTCTGCTTTTAGATTAAATCCATTTATTAATTAGGATGAAATAACCTAATGACAACAAAATTATAACTTGAGAGATAATCTTTTTACTTTACCTTACTAAAACAGAGCACATCACTATCAGTGATCTTCCTGTCAATCTAGCTGAAGGCCTATCTATCTTGGAATCCAGGCTTTATCCCTGATTTTATTGACTAACTCACTTCTTTAAAAAATTAAATTAATTTTTAAAATTTTTATTTTATATTTCCATAGGTTTTTGGGAACAGGTGGTGTCTGGTTATGTGAATAAGTTCTTTAGTGGTGAGTTTTGAGATTTTGGTGCACCCATCACCCAAGCAGTATACACTGTACCTGCTTTGTAGTCTTTTATCCCTCACCACCCTCCTATCCTTTCCCCGCAAGTCCCCAAAGTCCATTGCATCATTCTTACGCCTTTGCATCCTCAGAGCTTAGCTTCCACTTATGAGTGAGAACATATGGTGTTTGGTTTTCCATTCCTGAATTACTTCATTTGAAAAATGGTCTCTAATACCATTTGGGTTGCTGTGAATGCCTTTATTTAGTTCCTTTTTATGGCTGAGTAGTATTCCATGTTGTCATGTTGTGTGTGTGTGTGCGTGTGTGCATATCACAATTTCTTTATCCATTCATCGATTGATGGGCATTTGGGCTGGTTCGATATTTTTGCAATTGCAAATCATGCTGCTGTAAACATGCCTGTGCAAGTATCTTTTTTTGTATGACTTCTTATCCTCTGGGTAGATACCCAGTAATGGGATTACTGGATCAAATAGTAGTTCTACTTTTAGTTCTTTAAGGAATCTCCACACTGTTTTTCATAGTGGTTGTACTAGTTTACATTATCACCAGCAGTGTAAAAGTGTTCCCTTTTCACCACATCTACACCTACATCTATTATTTTTTGATTTTGTGATTATGGATATTCTTTCAGGAGTAAAGTGGTATCTCATTCTGGTTTTGGCTTGCATTTCCCTGATCATTAGTGATGCTGAATGTTTTTCATATGTTTGTTGGCCATTTGTAAATCTTCTTTTGCGACTTGTCTATTCATGTCCCTAGCCCACTTTTTGATGAGATTGTTTGTAATTTCTTGCTAATTTGTTTGAGTTCCTTGTAGATTCCGGATATTAGTCCTTTGTCAGATGTATAGATTGCAAAGACTTTTTCCAACCCTATGAGTTGTCTGCTTACTCTGCTGATTGTTTCTTTTGCTGTGCAGAAGGTTTTTAGTTTAATTAAATCCTATCTATGTGTCTTTGTTAATGTTGAATTTGCTTTGGGGTTCTTGGTCACAAATTCTCTGCCTAAGCCAATGTCTAGAAGGGTTTTTCCAATGTTTTCTTCTAGAATTTTTATGGTTTCAGATCTTAGATTTAAATCCTTGATCCATCTTGAGTTGATTTTTGTATAAGGTGAGAGATGATGATCCAATTTTATACTTCCACATGTGAGTTGCCAATTATCTCAACACTATTTGTTGAATAGGTTGTCCTTTTCCCACTTTCTATTTTTGTTCACCTTGTCAAAGATAAGTTGACTATAAGTATTTGGCTTATTTCTGGGTTCTCTATTCTGTCCTGTTGCTCTATGTGCCCATTTTCATACCAGTATCATGCTGTTTTGGTGACTATGGCCTTATGGTATAGTTTGATGTCAGGTAATGTGATGCCTCCAGATTTGTTATTTTTGCTTAGTCTTGTTTTGGCTATGCAGGCTCTTTTTTGGTTCCATATGAATTTTATGATTGCTTTTTCTAGTTCTGTGAAGAATGATGGTGGTATTTTGATGGGAATTGCATTGAATTTGTAGATTGCTTTCAGCAGTATTGTCATTTTCACAATACTGATTCTATCCATCCATGAGCATGGGATATGTTTCCACTTGTTGGTGTCATCTATGATTTCCTTCAGCAGTGTTTTGTAGCTTTCTTCGTAGAGCTCTTGCACCTTCTTGGTAATGTATATTCCTAAGTATTTTGTGATTTTTTTTTGCAACTATTGTAAAAGGGGTTGAGTTCTTGATTTGATTCTCAGCTTGGTCACTGTTGGTGTATAGCAGAATTACTGATTTGTGTATGTTAATTTTGTATCCTGAAACTTTCCTGAATTCATTTATCAGTTATCAGAGGTTTTAGGGGAGTCTTTACTGTTTTTTTAAGTATTCAATCATATTATTAGCAAATAGTGACAGTTCGACTTCCTCTTTACCAATTTGGGTGCTCTTTATTTTTTTCTCTTGTCTGATTGCTCTGGCTAGGAATTCTAGTACTATGTTGAGTAGAAGTGGGGAGAGTGGCAATCTTGTCTTGTTCCAGTTCTCAGGAGAAATGATTTCAACTTTTCCCCATTCTGTATTATGTTGGCTGTGGGTTTGTCATAGATGGCTTTTATTACATTAAGGTATATCCTTTGTATGCCAATTTTGCTGAGGGTTTTAATCATAAACAGATGTTGAATTTTGACAAGTGCTTTTTCTGTGACTATTGAGATGATCATAAAAGGAACCTTCAAAACCATGGAAATTAAATAATACGCTCTTGAATTATTGTTGGTTCCACAATGAAATCAAGCTGGAAATAAAAAAAAATTATTTGAGCTGAACGATAATAGAGACACAACCCATCTAAACCTCTGGGATACAGCAAAGGTGGTGCTAAGGGGAAAGTTCAGAGCATTAAATGCCTACATCAGAAAGTCTGAAAGAGCACAAACAGACAATCTAAGGTCACACCTCAAGAAAATAGAGAAACAAGAACAAACTAAATCCAAACCCAGCAGAAGAAAAGAAATATCAAAGATCAGAGCTGAACTAAATAAAATTGAAAAAAAAAAACTACAGAAGATAAATGAAACAAAACCTGGTTCTTTGAAAAGATAAATAAAATTGATAGATGATTAGCGAGTTTAACTAAGAAAAGAATAGAGAAGATCCAAATAAGCTCAGTTAGAAATGAAATGGGAGATATCACAACAAATAATACAGAAATACAAAAGATCATTCAAAGCTACTGTGAACACCTTTATGCACATAAACTAGAAAACCTAGAGGAGATGTATAAACACCTGGAAATATACAAACCCCTTAGATTAAATTAAGAAGGAATATAAAATCTGAACAGACCAATAGCAAGCAGCAAGATTAAAATTGTAATAAAAATAATTGTCATGAAAGACAAGTCCAGGACCAGATGGATTCACAGCTGTATTTTATCAGACATGCAAAGAAGAATTGATGCCAATCCTACTGACACTATTCTACAAGACAAAGAAGAAATCCTCCCTAAATCATTCTATGAAGCCAGTACCACCCTCATACCAAAACCAGGAAAGGACATAACAAAAAAAAAAATTACAGACTAATATCCCTGATGAATATAGATTCAAAAATCCTTAACAAAATACTAGCTAACTGAATCCAACAGCATATCAAAACTATAATCCACCATGATCAACTGGGTTTCATATCAGGCATACAGGCATGTTTTAACATCCACAAGTCAATAAATGTGAGATATCACATAAACAGAATTAAAAACAAAAATCATTTATTAAGTAACCATTGTTCCCTTTACACAATCCACCATCTGTTTGATCTTTTCTTTTTTAATACTTATTAACAAGCATTGTTCAAAAGCATGCCAACAAACACTAAGCTTATTCTTAACAATCACAACTCTGCTCTTTAAATTTTCTCCATGGATCCACCATTTTCCTTGCCTTTAGTATGCTTCTTTTTTCTTTAGTTTGTTATATTTGATTATAGTAACCTAAAGTTATTTATCTATGGGAATTACAATGCTAAAAAATGCTAATACATAGAAAAAATATAGTCAAATCTGGCTGTATAGATTAACAGGCCATATATTTCTAAAAAAAATTAAAATTAGCATCATTTTTTGTCACTTATTTTGAAGTAGTCTAAAAATCAATTCTTAGAACCAGAATTCCAAAATTTTCATAAAGATGATATAGTACATACATTTTACTTAATTTCCCTCCTCCAAGTCATCTGAAATAAATGAAAAGACTTAAAAAATATGAAACAGAAACATCATTATACCATAGACTGTGAAGAATGTTTACGAATGAAATTTAAACTAAATCATTGAAATTTGGCAAACTTCCACTTCCCACTACCATATATATTTCTCTAAAAGACAGTGAGAGAGGCGTGAAAAACAGTACATATAAGCATGCAAAAAAGAAGAAGAAAAAAGAAAGAAGTGTAAGTGCTGTGGTATAGACAGACCACCAGTAAAAAGACAAATAGCTTGGAGTTGATGTAGGGAGCAGAAGAGGCAAAAATGTGAAACAGCCACACAGCCCCTAACCACAATTACCTAAGCAGAAAACTCTTAAAAATCATTAAAAGCAAACAATTAAATCAAACCAAAACACCTATGGTGCCTGGGCTCCATGCTGGCCACAAGTGGTAAGAGCTAAATTTTGAGGTGAAAATCTCTTAGGACTGTATTCTTCTGAAGACCAAGGACTTAAAAAAAATGTAGTGAAAAAGCATGGGAAAATAATAAACCAAAATTGAGGCTGTATGTTTCACTTAGCACACAAGTTCTTTTCCTGACTCTAAGCAACTAAAAGACTCAGAAGTTGTTATAAACTAACAATATTGAGTCCTACAATTCAAATTCTAAATTTCAAAGATACACTTAAGACAGTCTCCAGTCATCAAGTCAATAATTCTCCACCCTTACTTTTTCTGGGAAATATTAGGTCTGGATGAAATTAATTATATGTAAAAATAAAGAATTCAATTCAAATCTATCTTTGAATAATTTTAAGACACTAAAGGAAATGAATACAATAAGCAAAATATAGATCTCTGAAACATAATCTGGAAATGTATTGCCCCAGAAAAATACACATATTATTTAAAATACTAATAATATATTAAAAACCATCTTAAAGAAATTAAAAGGAATATGAACTTTCAGAAATAAGAGATCAATTTAGAGATACAAAGGTAATCATAAAGAAGATAACACAGAGGAGATGACAAAATTGGGAGAAAAAATGAGATAATTTGGAAGAAAATAAACAATTTAAGAATAGAAACATAATTAGAGACAGTAAAAAGCAGGGTTACTATAATGGACAAAATTTGCTTTTGGGTTTTTGTTTTGTCTTCAAAGAATAATGATATAGGAAAATACAATTTTATTTATATTTGATTATATGTCACAGTCTGACAATAATTATCTCTAGGTTACAGTATATGTATAACATATTTTATTCATTTCACAGTTTTTATATTTTCCAAATTTTAAAAAGACAATATATCTTATAAGAAAAATGCAATGAAAAAATTTTCTTTTTCTCTTTCAACTTCTATTTTAGAATCGGGGGGTACATGTGCAGGTTTGTTACAAAGGTATGTTGCATGATGCGGAGGTTTGGGGTGTGACTGAACCCATCATCCATATAGTGAACATAGTACCCAGTAGGTAGTTTTTCAGCCCTTTCCCCACTTTAGTGGTCTCCAGTGTCTATATCCATGTGTACCCAATGTTTAGTTCCCACTTATAAATGGGAAAACTTGGTACTTGGTTTTCTGTTTCTATGTTAGTTAGCTTAGGATAATGTCCTTCATTGCATCCGTGTTGCTGCAAAGGTCATGATTTCATTCTTGTTATGACTGTGTAGTAGTCCATATAGTTATGTACTACATTTTCCTTATCCATTCACAATTGATGGACATCTATGTTGATTCCATTTCTTTGTAATTGTGAATAGCTCAGCGATTAATACTCAGGTGCATTTGTCCTTTTGGTAGAATGATTTATTTTCCTATGTGTATATACTCAGTAATGGGATTGCTGGGTCAAGTTGTAATTCAGCTCTATGTTCTCTGAGAAATCTTCAAACTGCTTTCAATAGTAGCTGGACAAATTTAGATTCCTACCAACAGTGTGTAAATGTTCCCTTTTCTGCACAGCCTCGCCAACATTTTTTTTTACTTTTTATTTTTTATTTATTTTTCTTTTAAATACTTTTGTTGAGATATAATTTACAGACCATACAATCCATTCAAAGTGTATAATTCATTGGTTTCCAAAATACTCACAAATATACGTGTAACCATCACCATAGTCAACTTTAAGGCATTTCATTACCTCAAAAAGATACCCCATACCTTTTAACTATCACCTCCCCCAATCCCCTATCTGCCCTGCCCAAAGGCACCACTTTCTGTCTCTCTAGATTTCCCTATTCTGGACTTCCATGTGAAGAGAACCACGGACTCCAAACTACTTTCAATAGTAGCTGGACAAATTTACATTTCTACAAACAGCATATAAATGTTCCCTTTTCTGCACAGCCTCGCTAACAACTTGTATGACTTTTTAACAAAAGCCATTCTGACTGGTGTGAGATGGTAAGTATCTCATTGTGGTTTTGATTTGCATTTCTCTGATGATTAGTGATGATGAGCATTTTTTCATATGTTTGTTGCCTTCTTGTATGTCTTATTTTGAGAAGTTTCTGTTCATTTTCTTTGCCCACTTTTTAATGGGGCTATTTTTTTTTTCTTGTTGATTTGTGTACATTCCTTATAGATTCTGGATATTAGACCTAATAAAATGCATAGTTTTCAAATATTTTTCTCCCATTTTGTCAGTTGATGGGAATTTGAAAAATATAAAAAAAGTTTGATAGAAAACGAGGTAAAAATTTTTCCAGAAAAGTTGGTAGAAAAGTCTAAAAATGAATAATCAGTATAAACACAATTGATATTTGTGAAGAATAGTATAGAAAAAATGGAACAAGTTTAAAAAAACAAATTGAGAAGGCACCTTATACAAAAGAAGAAAAATCAGCACATGGAAAATTTATATATCAGTAAAATAATTAGAAAAAAATATTGAGATTATAATATATTCTGGTAAATGGGCTAAAGTTAAAGGACAAAGAATTCTAAAAGCATTCAGGCAGAAATGTTTCATCTACTATGGAAGAAAAATATCCTATTGCTCTCACATTTCTCTTGAATAATGCTGAATACAGAAAGACAAGCTGTGTCATCTAATGAAGTGTTTATAAAAAGAATATGGTCATGTATATCTTCATTTTTAATATAAACCTTATTAAATATGTAGTAAAATTCACCAGTTTATAGTTTTATCAATTTTGACAAATGTACACACTTGTATCATTACCATTCTAATCAATATATAAAACATTTCCTTCATGCTAGTTTCCCTATGAGTCTTAGCAGACACCACCCCCAGTCCCGAGGCAATCACTGCCTTATTTCTACAACTATAAATTAGTTTTGTGTATTATAGACTTTCTTTTTTTTATTATTATTATACTTTAGGTTTTATGGTACATGTGCGCAATGTGCAGGTTAGTTACATATGTATACATGTGCCATGCTGGTGTGCTGCACCCACTAACTCGTCATCTAGCATTAGGTATATCTCCCAATGCCATCCCTCCCCCCTCCCACCACCCCACAACAGTCCCCGAAGTGTGATGTTCCCCTTCCTGTGTCCATGTGTTCTCATTTTTCATTTCCCACCTATAAGTGAGAATATGTGGTGTTTGGTTTTTTGTTCTTGCGATAGTTTACTGAGAATGATGATTTCCAATTTCATCCATGTCCCTACAAAGGACATGAACTCATCATTTTTTATGGCTGCATAGTATTCCATGGTGTATATGTGCCACATTTTCTTAATCCAGTCTATCATTGTTGGACATTTGGGTTGGTTCCAAGTCTTTGCTATTGTGAATAATGCCACAATAAACATAGGTGTGCATGTGTCTTTATAGCAGCATGATTTATATTCCTTTGGGTATGTACCCAATAATGGGATGGCTGGGTCAAATGGAATTTCTAGTTCTAGATCCCTGAGGAATCGCCACACTGACTTCCACAAGGGTTGAACTAGTTTACAGTCCCACCAACAGTGTAAAAATGTTCCTATTTCTCCACATCCTCTCCAGCACCTGTTGTTTCCTGACTTTTTAATGATTGCCATTCTAACTGGTGTGAGATGGTATCTCATTGTGGTTTTGATTTGCATTTCTCTGATGGCCAGTGATGGTGAGCATTTTTTCATGTGTTTTTTGGCTGCGTAAATGTCTTCTTTTGAGAAGTGTCTGTTCATGTCCTTTGCCCACTTTTTGATGGGGTTGTTTGTTTTTATCTTGTAAATTTGTTTGAGTTCATTGTAGATTCTGGATATTAGCCCTTTGTCAGATGAGTAGGTTGTGAAAATTTTCTCCCATTTTGTAGGTTGCCTGTTCATTCTGATGGTAGTTTCTTTTGCTGTGCAGAAGCTCTTTAGTTTACTTAGATCCCATTTGTCAATTTTGGCTTTTGTTGCCATTGCTTTTGGTGTTTTAGACATGAAGTCCTTGCCCATGCCTATGTCCTGAATGGTAATGCCTAGGTTTTCTTCGAGGGTTTTTATGGTTTTAGGTCTAACGTTTAAGTCTTTAATCCATCTTGAATTGATTTTTGTATAAGGTGTAAGGAAGGGATGCAGTTTCAGCTTTCTACATATGGCTAGCCAGTTTTCCCAGCACCATTTATTAAATAGGGAATCCTTTCCCCATTTCTTGTTTTTCTCAGGTTTGTCAAAGATCAGATAGTTGTAGATATGTGGCATTATTTCTGAGGGCTCTGTCCTGTTCCATTGATCTATATCTCTGTTTTGGTACCAGTACCATGCTGTTTTGGTTACTGTAGCCTTGTAGTATTGTTTGAAGTCAGGTAGTGTGATGCCTCCAGGTTTGTTCTTTTGGCTTAGGATTGACTTGGTGATGCGAGCTCTTTTTTGGTTCCATATGAACTTTTAAGTAGTTTTTTCCAATTCTGTGAAGAAAGTCATTGGTAGCTTCATGGGGATGGCATTGAATCTGTAAATTACCTTGGGCAGTATGGCCATT
This sequence comes from Pongo abelii, assembly GCF_028885655.2. Lineage (NCBI taxonomy): Eukaryota > Metazoa > Chordata > Mammalia > Primates > Hominidae > Pongo > Pongo abelii. Next base: position 86,582,601 of record NC_071996.2, read on the forward strand.
TTCATGATATTGATTCTTCCTACCCATGAGCATGGAAGGTTCTTCCATTTGCTTGTATCCTCCTTTATTTCCTTGAGCAGTGGTTTGTAGTTCTCCTTGAAGAGGTCCTTCACATCCCTTGTAAGTTGGATTCCTAGGTATTTTATTCTCTTTGAAGCAATTGTGAATGGGAGTTCACTCATGATTTGGCTCTCTGTTTGTCTGTTATTGGTGTATGAGAATGCTTGTGATTTTTGTACATTGATTTTGTATCCTGAGACTTTGCTGAAGTTGCTTATCAGCTTAAGGAGATTTTGGGCTGAGACAGTGGGGTTTTCTAGATATACAATCATGTCGTCTGCAAACAGGGACAATTTGACTTCCTCTTTTCCTAATTGAATACCCCTTATTTCCTTCTCCTGCCTAATTGCCCTGGCCAGAACTTCCAACACTATGTTGAATAGAAGTGGTGAGAGAGGGCATCCCTGTCTTGTGCCAGTTTTCAAAGGGAATGCTTCCAGTTTTTGCCCATTCAGTATGATATTGGCTGTGGGTTTGTCATAGATAGCTCTTATTATTTTGAGATACGTCCCATCAATACCTAATTTATTGAGAGTTTTTAGCAAGAAGGTTGTTGAATTTTGTCAAAGGCCTTTTCTGCATCTATTGAGATAATCATGTGGTTTTTGTCTTTGGTTCTGTTTACATGCTGGATTACATGTATTGATTTGCGTATATTGAACCAGCCTTGCATCCCAGGGATGAAGCCCACTTGATCATGGTGGATAAGCTTTTTGATGTGCTGCTGGATTCTGTTTGCCAGTATTTTATTGAAGATTTTCACATCAATGTTCATCAAGGATATTGGTCTAAAATTCTCTTTTTTGGTTGTGTCTCTGCCAGGCTTTGGTATCAGGATGATGCTGGCCTCATAAAATGAGTTAGGGAGGATTCCCTCTTTTTCTATTGATTGGAATACTTTCAGAAGGAATGGTACCAGTTCCTCCTTGTACCTCTGGTAGAATTCGGCTGTGAACCCATCTGGTCCTGGACTTTTTTTGGTTGGTAAGCTATTGATTATTGCCACAATTTCAGCTCCTGTTATTGGTCTATTCAGAGATTCAACTTCTTCCTGGTTTAGTCTTGGGAGGGTGTATGTGTTGAGGAATTTATCCATTTCTTCTAGATTTTCTAGTTTATTTGCGTAGAGGTGTTTGCAGTATTCTCTGATGGTAGTTTGTATTTCTGTGGGATTGGTGGTGATATCCCCTTTATCATTTTTTATTGCATCTATTTGATTCTTCTCTCTTTTTTTCTTTATTAATCTTGCTAGCAGTCTATCAGTTTTGTTGATCCTTTCAAAAAACCAGCTCCTGGATTCATTAATTTTTTGAAGGATTTTTTGTGTCTCTATTTCCTTCAGTTCTGCTCTGATTTTAGTTATTTCTTTCCTTCTGCTAGCTTTTGAATGTGTTTGCTCTTGCTTTTCTAGTTCTTTTAATTGTGATGTTAGGGTGTCAATTTTGGATCTTTCCTGCTTTCTCTTATGGGCATTTAGTGCTATAAATTTCCCTCTACACACTGCTTTGAATGCATCCCAGAGATTCTGGTATGTTTTGTCTTTGTTCTCGTTGGTTTCAAAGAACATCTTTATTTCTGCCTTCATTTTGTTATGTACACAGTAGTCATTCAGGAGCAGGTTGTTCAGTTTCCATGTAGTTGAGCAGTTTTCAGTGAGATTCTTAATCCTGAGTTCTAGCTTGATTGCACTGTGATCTGAGAGATAGTTTGTTATAATTTCTGTTCTTTTACATTTACTGAGGAGAGCTTTACTTCCAAGTATGTGGTCAATTTTGGAATAGATGTGGTGTGGTGCTGAAAAAAATATATATTCTGTTGATTTGGGGTGGAGAGTTCTGTAGATGTCTATTAGGTCTGCTTGGTGCAGAGCTGAGTTCAATTCCTGGGTATCCTTGTTGACTTTCTGTCTCGTTGATCTGTCTAATGTTGACAGTGGGGTGTTAAAGTCTCCCATTATTAATGTGTGGGAGTCTAAGTCTCTTTGTAGGTCACTCAGGACTTGCTTTATGAATCTGGGTGCTCCTGTATTGGGTGCATATATATTTAGGATAGTTAGCTCTTCTTGTTGAATTGATCCCTTTACCATTATGTAATGGCCTTCTTTGTCTCTTTTGATCTTTGTTGGTTTAAAGTCTGTTTTATCAGAGACTAGGATTGCAACCCCTGCCTTTTTTTGTTTTCCATTTGCTTGGTAGATCTTCCTCCATCCTTTTATTTTGAGCCTATGTGTGTCTCTGCACATGAGATGGGTTTCCTGAATATAGCACACTGATGGGTCTTGAGTCTTTATCCAACTTGCCAGTCTGTGTCTTTTAATTGGAGCATTTAGTCCATTTACATTTAAAGTTAATATTGTTATGTGTGAATTTGATCCTGTCATTATGATGTTAGCTGGTTATTTTGCTCGTTAGTTGATGCAGTCTCTTCCTAGTCTTGATGGTCCTTACATTTTGGCATGATTTTGCATTGGCTGGTGCCGGTTGTGCCTTTCCATGTTTAGCGCTTCCTTCAGGAGCTCTTTTAGGGCAGGCCTGGTGGTGACAAAATCTCTCAGCATTTGCTTGTCTGTATAGTATTTTATTTGTCCTTCAGTTATGAAGCTTAGTTTGGCTGGATATGAAATTCTGGGTTGAAAATTCTTTTCTTTAAGAATGTTGAATATTGGCCCCCACTCTCTTCTGGCTTGTAGGGTTTCTGCTGAGAGATCCGCTGTTAGTCTGATGGGCTTCCCTTTGAGGGTAACCCGACCTTTCTCTCTGGCTACCCTTAACATTTTTTCCTTCATTTCAACTTTGGTGAATCTGACAATTATGTGTCTTGGAGTTGCTCTTCTCGAGGAGTATCTTTGTGGCGTTCTCTGTATTTCCTGAATCTGAATGTTGGCCTGCCTTGCTAGATTGGGGAAGTTCTCCTGGATAATATCCTGCACAGTGTTTTCCAACTTGTTTCCATTCTCCCCGTCACTTTCAGGTACACCAATCAGACGTAGATTTGGTCTTTTCACATAGTCCCACATTTCTTGGAGGCTTTGCTCGTTTCTTTTTATTCTTTTTTCACTAAACTTCCCTTCTTGCTTCATTTCATTCATTTCATCTTCCAGGGCTGATACCCTTTCTTCCATTTGATCGCATTGGCTCCTGAGGCTTCTGCATTCTTCACGTAGTTCTCGAGCCTTGGTTTTCAGCTCCATCAGCTCCTTTAATCACTTCTCTGTATTGGTTATTCTAGTTATACATTCTTCTGAATTTTTTTGAAAGTTTTCAACTTCTTTGCCTTTGGTTTGAATATCCTCCCATAGCTCAGAGTAATTTGATTGTCTGAAGCCTTCTTCTCTCAGCTTGTCAAAGTCATTCTCTGTCCAGCTTTGTTCCATTGCTGGTGAGGAACTGCGTTCCTTTGGAGGAGGAGAGGCACTCAGCTTTTTAGAGTTTCCAGTTTTTCTGCTCTGTTTTTTCCCCATCTTTGTGGTTTTTATCTACTTTTGGTCTTTGATGATGGTGATGTACAGATGGGTTTTTGGTGTGGATGTCCTTTCTGTTAGTTTTCCTTCTAACAGACAGGACCCTCAGCTGCAGGTCTGTTGGAGTACCCAGCCAGCTGTGTGAGGTGTCAGTCTGCCCCTGCTGGGGGGTGCCTCCCAGTTAGGCTGCTTGAGGGTCAGGGGCCAGGGACCCACTTGAGGAGGCAGTCTGCCCGTTCTCAGATCTCCAGCTGCATGCTGGGAGAACCACTGCTCTCCTCAAAGCTGTCAGACAGGGACATTTAAGTCTGCAGAGGTTACTGCTGTCTTTTTGTTTTTCTGTGCCCTGCCCCCAGAGGTGGAGCCTACAGAGGCAGGCAGGCCTCCTTGAGCTGTGGTGGGCTCCACCCAGTTCAAGCTTCCCAGCTGCTTTGTTTACCTAAGCAAGCCTGGGCAATGACGGGCGCCCCTCCCCCAGCCTCACTGCTGCCTTGCCGTTTGATCTCAGACTGCTGTGCTAGCAATCAGTGAGACTCCATGGGCGTAGGACCCTCTGAGCCAGGTGCGGGCTATAATCTCCTGGTGCACCGTTTCCTAAGCCTGTCAGAAAAGCACAGTATTCAGGTGGGAGTGGCCCGATTTTCCAGGTGCCGTCTGTCACCCCTGGAAAGGGAACTCCCTGACCCCTTGCACCTCCCGAGTGAGGCAATGCCTCGCCCCTGCTTCAGCTGGCACACGGTGCACTCACCCACTGACCTGCGCCCACTGTCTGGCACTCCCTAGTGAGATGAACACGGTACCTCAGATGGAAATGCAGAAATCACCCGTCTTCTGCGTCACTCATGCTGGGAGCTGTAGACCAGAGCTGTTCCTATTCGGCCATCTTGGCTCCTCCCCCAAGAGTCAGTTTTGTGTATTATAGACTTTGTATGAAATCATACAGTATGTAGCCTTCTGTTTCTGACTTTCCACCCCCTCCCTTATTTTTTTGAAATTTAAATACATCATTGATTGCATAGTTAGTTCCTTTTTATTGCTGAATAAGAATCTAATTTGTAGGTATACTATAATAATTCTATAATTCTGTGATGGATATTTGGATTGTTTGCAGTTTTTAAGTATTATGAGCAAAGCTGCTAGAAATAATTGACATTTTATATGGACATAGTTTTTCACCTCTTGTGTAAAAACTCAAGAATGAGATTGATGAATTTTATAATGAATGCATATTTAACTTTAGCAAGTTTTTTGCTTAAAAAAAAGCAAGTTTTTGTAAGTGATTATTATATACTTCTACCTGCAGTGTTTGAGAGTTCTAGGTGATCCATGTCCCCATCAACACTTGGTATTGTCAATAAGGTTAATCTAACAAATACATAACAAAACCTATATCCTGTGTAAGGAACATCCTTCTATTTGTGCCACCTTAGTGCTTTCAGGGTAATTGATCATATTAGGTTACAAAATTGTTAGTAAATTTTGCATTGCTACATAAATGAAAATAAAAACAAAAGTAGAAATAAAATTAATTCATGACTCAGAAGTTGAAAAACAAATTCCTAAGTGGTTCTGAGAGCAATGAATGAGATGATAATATTCTGAAAATCTGTAAAAGTAATAATTTAAAATACAACATCTTAAAACTATAAGAATTTGTTAATGCAGAAATAAGTTAAAAATGTAAATCCTTTAACTTCTGCATATCTACACAGGAATAAAAGAACAAAACTAGATTAATTAAATATTCACCCAAGAAATTAGAAAAACAAAACAGAAAATAAATTTGATGGAAGGTGAAAGTAAAATTAAATAAATCCAAAAATGTATTTTCAAATACACAAAACAATTACATGCACAAATTAACAAACATAATCAACAATTTTTTGAGAAAAAGTGAAAATAGACATTAATAAAAGGAAATAATGAGATATAGAAAAATATAAGAATTGTATTAGTGTAAATATAATCCCCTAGAAAAATTGGATACTTATAAAGGAAAATACTGATGATATTGCTTAGCTCTGTGTTCCCACCTGAATCTCATTTTGATTTGTAATTCCTATAATCCCCACATGTCAAGGTAAAAGCAGGCTGCCCGAGCCAGCAGAGGCAACCTGCTTGGGTCCCCTTCCACACTGTGGAAGCTTTGTTCTTTCGCTCTTTACAATAAATCTTGCTGCTGCTCACTCTCTGGGTCTGCACCACCTTTATGAGCTGTAACACTCACAGCGAAGGTCTGCAGCTTCACTCCTGAAGCCAGCAAGACCACCAACACACTGGGAGGGACAAACAACTCTGGATGGGAGGAATGAACAACTCCAGATGTGCCGCCTTTAAGAGCTGTAACACTCACCATGAAGGTCTGAAGCATCACTCCTGAAGTCAGCGAGACCATGAACCCATCAGAAGGAAGAAACTCCGGACACTTCCAAACATCAGAAGGAAAAAATCTGGACACGCCATCTTTAAGAACTGTAACACTCACTGCTAGGGTCCGCAGCTTCATTCTTGAAGTTAGCGAGACCAAGAACCCACCAATTCCAGACACATTTTGGCAGCCATGAAGGGACTATCACCAAGTGGTGAGACTATCGCCTATCGCCAAGTGGTGAGTACTATCAGACTCCTTTCACTTGCTATTCTGTCCTATTTTTCCTTAGAATTCGGGGGCTAAATACTGGGCACCTGTTGGCCAGTTAAAAGAGACTAGTGCGGCTGAAGAACTAAAGACATGGGTGTCAGCCTTTCTGGGAAAGGGCTCTCTAACAACCCCCAACTCTTCAGAATTGGGAGCGTTGGTTTGCCTGGAACCAGCTTCCACTCTTCCTGTACTTCTGGGCTGAGCCAAGGGTCAACAGAGAGGAAAGGCATTCAGCTCTGGGGTCCTGACAACATGTTGGTTGACCCTGCGGCCATGAGTGGAACTCTCAAAGGCATGTCACCCAAGTGAGACTTGCTCATCTATCCTATCTATCCTGACCCTTGTCCCCTGGGTCCTAATGACTGCCAGACAAACTTCGTCTCGCCTCTCTTCTCCGAGGCTAGTCACGCTTCTAAAAACCACTCCCTGTCTCTGGTTCTTTTCTAGTTTCTCCTATAAGAATGATTTGTAGTATAAACTCCAGGACTCTATTTCCTTCTTCAGGCATCTGGGCTCACCAATCAGAAAGACATAATTTTTACCCAAAGCCCTGTCATAGGGGCGACTATCTGGAATTTTAGGATCCTTCCTCAGACAAGCAGGTCTAACAAAACTATTCCTGAAGCTAAGATATGGGGAGCCTCAGAAATTATATCCTTCCTATTCATATAAGTGAGGACAAAAGGCATCACTCTTCCAACTCTGGAGATCCCTTCCCTCCCTCAGGGTATGGGCCTCCACTTCATTTTGGGGGCATAACATCTTTATAGGACAGGGGTAAGGTCCCAATACTAACAGGAGAATGCTTAGGATTCTAACAGTTTTTCAAGAATGCGTCAGTAAGGGCCACTAAATCCGATTTTTCTTGGTCCTCTTTGTGGTCTAGGAGGACAGGCAAGGGTGCAGGTTTTCGAGAATGTGTCAGTAAGGGCCACTAAATCCAACCTTCCTTGGTCCTCCTTGTGGTCTGGGAGGAAAACTAGTGTTTCTGCTGCTGCATTGGTGAGCACAACTATTCTGATCAGCAGGGTCCAGGGACCGTTGCAGGTTCTTGGGCATGGGGAGAAACAAAACAAACCAAAACCATGGGTGGTTTTGTCTTTCAGATGGGAAACACTCAGGCATCAACAGGCTTACCCTTGAAATGCATCCTAAGCCTTTGGGACCAATTTGACCTGCAAACCCTGAAAAAGAGGCAGCTCATTTTTTTCTGCACTATGGCTTGGCCCCAATATTCTCTCTCTGAAGGGGAAAAATGGCCACTTGAGGGAAGTACAAATTACAATACTATTCTGCTGCTTGACTTTTTCTGTAACAGGGAAGGCAAATGGAGTGAAATACTTTATGTCCAAGCTTTCTTTTCATTGAGGGAGAATACACAACTATGCAAGGCTTGCAATTTACATCCCACAGGAGGACCTTCCCCAGCTTACTCCCATATCCTAGCGTCCCTATAGCTCCCCTTCCTATTAAAGATAATCCTCCTCAAATCTCTCCCACCCAGAAGGAAATAAGCAAAGAAATTTCCAAAAGACCACAAAAACCCCCAGGCTATCAGTTATGTCCCCTCAAGCTATAGGGGAAGGGGAATTTGGCCCAACCCGGGTACATGTCCCCTTCTCACTCTCTGATTTAAAGCAGATCAAGGCAGACCTGGGGAAGTTTTCAGATGATCCTGATAGGTACATAGATGTCCTACAGGTTCTAGGGCAAACCTTTGACTTCGCTTGGAGAGATGTCATGCTACTGTTAGATCAAACTCTGGCCTTTAATGAAAAGAATGTGGCTGTAGCTGCATCACAAGAGTTTGGAGATACCTGGTATCTTAGTCAAGTAAATGATAGAATGGCAGCTGAAGAAAGGGATACATTCCCTACCGGTCAGCAAGCCATCCCCATTATGGATCCTCACTGGGACCTTGACTCAGATCATGGGGACTGGAGTCATAAACATGTCGACTTGTGTTCTAGAAGGACTAAGGAGAATTAGGAAAAAGCCCATGAATTATTCAATGATGTCCACCATAACTCAGGGAAAGGAAGAAAATCCTTCTGCCTTCCTTGAGCGGCTATGGGAGGCCTTAAGAATATATATTCCACTGTCACCCAAATCACTCGAGGGTCAATTGATTATAAAAGATAAGTTTATTACCCAATTTGCTGCAGATATCAGGAAAAAGCTCCAAAAGCAAGGCCTGGTCCCTGAACAAAATTTGGAGGCATTATTAAACCTGGCAACCTCGATGTTCTATAATAGGGACCAAGAGGAACAGGCCCAAAAGGAAAAGCGAGATCAGAGAAAGGCCACAGCCTTAGTCATGGCCCTCAGACAAACAAACCTTGGTGGTTCAGAGAGGACAGAAAATGGAGCAGGTCAATTACCCAGTAGGGCTTGTTATCAGTGTAGTTTACGAGGACACTTTAAAACAGATTGTCCAAGGAGAAACAAGCCACCCCCTCGTCCATGTCCACTATGCCGAGGCAATCAATGGAAGGTGCACTGCCCCAGAGAACAAAGGTTCTCTGGGTCAGAAGTCCCCAACCAGATGATCCAACAATAGGATCCAACAAAAGGGTGCCTGGGCCAAGCACCAGCTCATGTCATCACTCTCACTGAGCCCCAGGTATGCTTTACCACTGAGGGCCAGGAAATTGACTTCCTCCTGGACACTGGCACAGCCTTCTCGGTGTTAATCTCCTGTCATGGACGACTGTCCTCAAGGTCCGTTACCATCCGAGGAATCCTGGGACAGCCTGTAACCAGGTATTTCTGCCACCACCTGTATTGAAATTGGGAGACTTTGCTCTTTTCACATGCCTTTCTTGTTATGCCTGAAAGTCCCACACCCTTATTAGGGAGGGATATATTAGCCAAAACTGGAGCTATTATCTACATGAATATGGGGAACAAGTTACCCATTTGTTGTCCCCTACCTGAGGAGGGAATCAACTCTGAAGTCTGGGCATTGGAAGGACAATTTGAAAGGGCAAAAAATGCCCACCCAGTCCAAATCAGGCTAAAAGATCCCACCACTTTTCCTTACCAAAGGCAATATCCCTAAAGCCTGAAGCTCATAAAGGATTACAGGATATTGTTAAACATTTAAAAGCCAAGGCTTAGTAAGGAAATGAAGCAGCCCCTGCAACACCCCAATTCTAGGAGTACAAAATCCAAACGGTCAGTGGAGACAAGTGCAAGATCTTAGACTCATCAATGAGGCAGTAATTCCTCTATATCCAGTTGTACCCAACCCCTATACCCTGCTCTCTCAAATACTAGAGGAAACAGATTAGTTCACTGTTCTGGACCTCAAGGATGCCTTCTTCTATATTCCCCTGCACTCTGACTCCCAGTTTCTCTTTGCCTTTGAGAATCCCACAGACGACACATCCCAACTTACATGGACGGTCTTGCCCTAAGTGTTAGGGATAGCCCTCACCTGTTTTATCAGGCACTGGCCCAAGATCTAGGCCACTTCTCAAGTCCAGGCACTCTGGTCCTTCAGTATGTGGATGATTTACTTTTGGCTACCAGTTCGGAAGCCTCGTGCCAGTAGGCAACTTTAGATCTCTTTAACTTTCTAGCTAATCAAGGGTACAAGGTGTCTAGGTCGAAGGCCCAGCTTTGCCTACAGCAGGTCAAATATCCAGGCCTAATCTTAGACAGAGGAACCAGGGACCTCAGCAAGGAATGAATACAGCCTATACTGGCTTATCCTTACCCTAATACATTAAAACAGTTGCAGGGGTTCCTTGGAATCACCGGCTTTTGCCCACTATGGATCCCCAGATACAGCAAAATAGCCAAGTCCCTCTATACTCTAATCAAGGAGACCCAGAGAGCAAATACTCATCTAGTAGAATGGGAACCAGAGGCAGAAACAGCCTTCAAAACCTTAAAGCAGGCCCTACTACAAGCTCCAACTTTAAGCCTTCCCACAGGAAAAAACTTCTCTTTATACGTCACAGAAAGAGCAGGGATAGCTCTTAGAGTCCTTACTCAGACTCGTGGGACAACCCCACAACCTGTGGCATACCTAAGTAAGGAAATTGATGTAATAGCAAAAGGGTGGCCTCACTGTTTACAGGTAGTTGTGGCGGTGGCTGTCTTAGTGTCAGAGGCTATCAAAATAATACAAGGAAAGGATCTCACTGTCTGGACTACTTATGATGTAAATGGCATACTAGGTGCCAAAGGAAGTTTATGGCTATCAGACAACTGCCTACTTAGATACCAGGTGCTATTCCTTGAGGGATTGATGCTTCAAATACATATGTGTGTGGCCCTCAACCCTGACACTTTTCTCCCAGAGGATGGGAAACCAATCAAGCATGACTGCCAACAAATTATAGTCCAGACTTATGCCACCCAAGATGATCTCTTAGAAGTCCCCTTAGCTAATCCTGACCTTAACCTATATACCGATGGAAGTTCATTTGTGGAGAATGGGATATGAAGGGCAGGTTATGCCATAGTTAGTGATGTAACCATACTTGAAAGTAAGCCTCTTCCCCCAGGGACCAGTGCCCAGTTAGCAGAACTAGTGGCACTTACCCGAGCCTTAGAACTGGGAAAGGGAAAAAGAATAAATGTGTATACAGATAGCAAGTATACTTGTCTAATCCTACATGCCCATGCTGCAATATGGAAAGAAAGGGAGTTCCTAACCTTTGGGGGAACCCCCATTAAATACCACAAGGAAATTATAGACTTATTGCAAGCAGTACAAAAATCCAAAGAGGTGGCTGTCTTACAATGCCGAAGCCATCAAAAAGGAGAAGGAGAGAGGAGAACAGCAGCATAAGTGGCTAGCAGAGGTAGAGACAGACCAGCAGAGAGAAAGAGAGAGACAAAGTCAAAGAAGGAAAGAGAGAAAGAGACAAAAAGTCAGAGAAAGAAAGAGAGAGAGAGGAAGCGACAGAGAGTCAGAAAGAGAGACACAAGTCAAGGAGAAAGAGAGATAGAAGTAGTACCTATAATTGATAATTGAAGGCCTTCTCTGTAACCCTATAACACTCCAATACCACCTTGTTGCCAGTGTAAACAAGGGCGTAGTCCAAAAGCACTGAGACCACTGACAACCCATAGCCTTCCTATGAAAAATCCTTAACCCAGCAGGTTTCCTAACAGAGGATCTAAATCTTAATTAATTACCATACAAAGTTCTGACCAGATCTAGGAGGAACTCCCTTCAGGACAGGATGATAGATGGTTCCTCCCAGGTGATTAAGGGAAAAAGACACAGTGGGTATTCGGTAAGTGATAAGGAAACTCTTGTAGAAGCAGAGTTAGGAAAATTGCCTAATAATTGGTCTGCTCAAACATGCCAGTTGTTTTCACTCAGCCAAATCTTAAAGTTCTTACTGAATCAAGAAGGAGACATCTATACCAATTTTAATATGGACTGAACAAGGTCTTATTAATAGCAAAGAATAATTGAAATCCCAAACTTACAAGGTTTTCAACAAAAGTAAAGTTTGCTAAAAAAGTTAACAGTGTGACATGTATTATTTTAACTTCTAATCTTGTGGAAATCAAACCTTATCAGTACCCCTCAAAGCTCAAGTCCATCAGTGCAGAGCCATACAACTAATACCCCTACTTATAGGGTTAGGAATGGCTACTGCTACAGGAATCGGAATAGCTGGTTTATCTACTTCATTATCCTACTACCACACACTCTCAAAGGATTTCTTAGACAGTTTGCAGGAGTAACAAAATCTATCCTTACTTTACAATCCCAAATAGACTCTTTGGCAGCAGTGACTCTCCAAAACCACTGAGGCCTAGACCTCCTCACTGCTGAGAAAGGAGGACTCTGCAACTTCTTAGGTGAAGAGTGTTGTTTTTACACTAACCAGTCAGGGACAGTATGAGATGCCACACAGCATTTACAGGAAAAGGCTTCTGAAATCAGACAACGCCTTTCAAACTCTTTTAACAACCTCTGGAGTTGGGCAACATGGCTTTTCCCCTTTCTAGGTCCCGTGGCAGCCATCTTGCTGTTACTCACCTTTGGACCCTGTATTTTTAACCTCTGTCAAATTTGTTTCCTCTAGAATCAAGGTCATCAAGCCACAGATGGTCTTACAAATGGAACCCCAAATGACCTCAACTAACAACTTCTACCAAGGACCCCTGGACTGACCCACTGGCCCTTCCACTGGCCTAAATCATTCCCCTCTGGAGAACACTACAACTGCAGGGCCCCTTCTTCACCCCTATCCAGCAGGAAGTAGCTAGAGTGGTCATTGGCCAAATTCCCAATAGCAGTTGTGGTGTCCTGTTTAGAGGGGGGGATTGAGAGGTGACAATGTGCTAGCAGTCCTCACTTGCTCTCGGCACCTCCTCAGCCTTGGCATCCACTCTGGCTGTGCTTGAGGAGCCCTTCAGCCTGCCACTTCCCTGTGGGAGCCACTCTCTGGGCTGGCCGAGGCCGGAGACGACTCCCTCTGCTTGCGGGGAGGTGTGGAGGGAGAGACGCAGGCGGGAATTGGGGCTGTGTGCAGCACTCGTGGGCCAGTGCGAGTTCCAGGTGGTCACAGGCTTGGCGGGCCCCACACTCGGAATAGCCAGCCAGTGCCACCAGCCCCAGGCATTGAGGGTCTTAGCACCTGGGCCAGCAGCTGCGGAGGGTACGCCGAGTCCCCCAGCACTGCTGGCCCACCCGTGCCATGCTTGAATTCTTGCCAGGCCTCAGCCACATCCCCGTGGGGCAGGGCTCAGGACCATGCCTAAGCCCCCCACCCATGGGCGTGGGCTCCCGCATGGCCCAAGCCTCCCCAACAGGTGCCACCTCCTGCTCCGTGGCACCCAGTCCCATCGACTGCCCAAGGGCTGAGGAGTGCAGGCATGCGGCGTGGGACTGGCGGGCAGCTCCGCCTGTGGCTCTGGTGCATGATCCACTAGGTGAAGCCAGCTGGGCTCCTGAGTTGGGTGGGGACTTGGAGAACTTTTATGTCTAGCAAGAGGATTGTAAATGCATCAATCAGCACTCCATGTCTAGCTAAAAGATTATAAATGCACCAATCAGCACTCTGTGTCTAGCTAAAAGTTTGTAAACACACCAATCTGTGCTCTGTGTTTAGCTAATCTAGTGGGGACTTAGAGAACTTTTGTGTCTAGCTAAAGGATTGTAAAGGCACCAATCAGTACTCTGTGTCTAGCTCAAGGTTTGTAAATGCACCAATCAGCACCCTGTCAAAACAGACCAATCAGCTCTCTGTAAAATGGGCCAATCAGCTCTCCGTAAAATGGGCCAATCAGCATTCTGTAAAATGGACCAATTAGCAGGATGTGGGTGGGGTCAGATAAGGGAATAGAAGCAGGCTGCCCGAGCCAGCCTCCGCAACTCACTTAGGTCCCCTTCCATGCTGTGGAAGCTTTGTTCTTTCGCTCTTCACAATAAGTCTTGCTGCTGCTCACTCTTTGGGTCCGGGCTGCCTTATGAGCTGTTAACACTCATCGCGAAGGTCTGAAGCTTCACTCCTGAAGCCAGCGAGACCACCAACCCACCAGGAGGGACAACAACTCTGGATGGGAGGAACGAAGAACTCCAGATGCACCGCCTTTCAGAGCTGTACCACTCACTGTGAAGGTCTGCAGCTTCACTCCTGAAGTCAGTGAGACCATAAACCCATCAGAAGGAAGAAACTCCAGACATGTCTGAACATCAGAAGGAACAAAATCTGGACACACCATCTTTAAGAACTGTAACACTCACCACGAGGGTCCACGGCTTCATTCTTGAAGTCAGCGAGACCAAGAACCCACCAATTCCGGACACAAAGGGAGGGACCTTGTGGGAGGTGACTGGATCATGGGGGTGGTTTCTCCCATGTTGTTCTCATAATAGTGACCGAGTTCTCATGAGATCTGATGGTTTTATAAGTTTGACAGTTCCCCCTTTACACACACCCTTTCTCCTGCCATCTTGTGAAGAAGGTGCCTGCTTCCCCTTCTGCCATTGTGTCTGGAATTGGTGTGTTCTTGGTTCCACTGACTTCAAGAATGAAGCCGCAGACCCTTGCAGTGAGTGTTACAGCTCTTAAGGTGGCGCGTCTGGAGTTTGTTCCTTCTGATGTTCGGATATGTTCGGAGTTTCTTCCTTCTGGTGGGTTCGTAGTCTCGCTGGCTCAGGAGTGAAGCTGCAGACCTTTGCGGTGAGGGTTACAGCTCTTAAGGCAGTGCATCTGGAGTTGTTCGTTCCTCCCGGTGGGCTCATAGTCTCGCTGGGTTCAGGAGTGAAACTGCAGATCTTCGCGGTGAGTGTTACAGCTCATAAAAGCAGCGTGGACCCAAAGAGTGAGCAGTAGCAAGATTTATTGCAAAGAGCGAAAGAACAAAGCTTCCACAGTGTGGAAGGGGACCCGAGCGGGTTGCCAATGCTGGCTCGGGCAGCCTGCTTTTATTCTCTTATCTGGCCCACATCCTGCTGATTGGTAGAGCCGAGTGGCCTGTTTTGACAGGGCGCTGATTGGTGCATTTACAATCCCTGAGCTAGATACAAAGGTTCTCCACGTCCCCATCAGATTAGTTAGATACAGAGTTTTGACACACAGGTTCTCCAAGGCCCCACCAGAGCAGCTAGATACAGAGTGTCGATTGGTGTACTCACAAACCCTGAGCTAGACACAGGGTGCTGATTGGTGTGTTTACAAACCTTGAGCTAGATACAGAGTGCTGATTGGTGTGTTTACAATCCCTGAGCTAGACATAAAGGTTCTCCAAGGCCCCACCAGAGCAGCTAGATACAGTGTCGATTGGTGTACTCACAAACCCTGAGCTAGACACAGGGTGCTGATTGGTGTGTTTACAATCCCTGAGCTAGACATAAAGGTTCTCCAAGGCCCCACCAGAGCAGCTAGATACAGTGTCGATTGGTGCACTCACAAACCTTGAGCTAAACACAAGGTGCTGATTGGTATGTTCACAAACCTTGAGCTAGATACAGAGTGCCGATTGGTGTGTTTACAATCCCTGAGCTAGATATAAAGACTCTCCACATCCTCACCAGATTCAGGAGTCCAGCTGGCTTCACCTAGTGGATCCCACACCAGGGCTGCATGTGGAGCTGCCTGCCAGTCCCACGCCATGCACTGGCACTCCTCAGCCCTTGGGTGGTCGATGGGACTGGGCGCCGTAGAGCAGGGGGCAGTGCTCATCGGGAGGCTCGGGTGGCACAGGAACCCACGGAGGTGGGGGAAGGCTCAGGCATGGCGGGCTGCAGTCCCGAGGCCTGCCCCGCAGGAAGGCAGCTAAGGCCTGGCGAGAAATTGAGCGCAGCGCCGGTGGGCTGGCACTGCTGGGGGACCCAGTACACCCTCTGCAGCCGCTGGCCCGGGTGCTAAGTCCCTCATTGCCCGGGGCCGGCAGGGCCCGCTGGCTGCTCCGAGTGCGGGCCCGCCAAGCTCTCGCCCACCTGGAACTCCAGCTGGCCGCATGCAACCCCGGTTCCTGCTAGCGCCTCTCCCTCCACACCTCCCTGCAAGCTGAGGGAGTGGGCTCTGGCCTTGGCCAGCCCAGAAAGGGGTTCCCACAGTGCAGCAGTGGGCTGAAGGGCTCCTCAAGTGCCACCAAAGTGGTAGCCCAGGCAGAGGAGGCACTGAGAGTGAGCGAGGGCTGTGGGGACTGCCAGCACGCTGTCACCTCTCACCATGATTGTAAGTTTCCTGAGGCCTCCCCAGCTGTGCAGAACTATCAGTCAATTAAGCCTCTTTCTTTTGTAAATTACCCAGTCTCTGGGAAGTTCTTTATAGCAGTGTGAAAACACACTAATACAACTGGTTAACAAAATGGATTAAAGTAAAATAGTGAAAAACACCAACATGATGATAGTCATAGGTTAATTGCTACTGCCAAAGAACTAGCCTTTCCTACAAATGTCAGTCTAACATATTTCAGAAGAGAATTCTTCCCTAAAGTTCAGTAAAATTCTACTTAAAAAATAATTATAAAGTGTAGAAAAAGGATCCGTTCCTTATTTCAAAAAGCTAACATAACCCTGGCATTAAAATTCAAAAGATAGTACAAAACTAGAAATATGTAGAACAATGTCATTTATGAATATTAAGACAAACTAAAATGTTATAAAGATGACGTATATATATTTTAAAAATATTTCATTTTAATTTATTTGAAATTTACTGGGAAGAAACAAAGGGAAATATTTGTATAATATATGAAAGAGGAACTTTTAAAAATTTGTCAAAAATAAAATGACCTGCCCAAAGTCACATGATTACTAAGTGGTCATAATTGCCCAGCTTCCTGAGCTTCTAATTTAGCGAGCTTTCTTTTTGTAGAAAGGATAATTGTCAGTCATCTGTTAAGAAGTAGCTATAAATATCCACCCATTAAAAATTTTAATTTTCTGTATATTACAATCAGGGAGTATATTTATGAAAAACATTAAAACCAGATGAAACAATAAATGTCAGAATTACTTTCTGGTAGCTGCATTAATTGTATCCCCAGTCCTACCGAACTTCTGGGAAACAGGTATGTGACCCTGAACTTTTCTAAGAATTGAATCCTACTGGACCTATGATTTTAGAAAAAGTTGTTTGTGTTAAAAGGTACCAATGAATTATTTTGATGTATTTTCAACTTCACGAATTACATGTCTTTTAGGCAAATGAATTATCATTTAGAGATAAAAATCCTGTTTGTACCAGGCTCATACTTTCTGCTACTTTTTAACACTTTCAGTTATTTGCTGGGACCGTATGTCAACATCATCTTTCTATCACTCAGAGCCTTTTAAGCACCTATTTGCAAATAGCATTATTCTTGGTGCTATTCAGAGTAAGTTAAAACTTAATGGATCTTGCATTTGAGGAGTTTAAAGCAGAAGATGGAACCATCATCTAGACAGAAAGTATTAGAAATTTAAGAGGGTAACAAGCTGTTCAGATACAAAAAACCCTTGCTTTTAACAAGATATAATATAGGTTTTCAGAACATTAGGCCATCGGTCTAATGCTTCAAAGTGGAGGAAAAAAAGATTTAGAATGCTTGTATTTCTGAATGTAAGCCAAATTCAACTTAAATGGGATTTTTCCCCCTTATTTAAGTGTGTCCTAAACTATTTCAATCAGTGGCAGATCTAGACAACTATTCATTAGCTATTCTAAAAGTCTTTTAGAAATGATTACAAAGATTCCTTGAGATATGATTAGTAGGTAGAATATGCCTATTATGGTCACTGAGAGGGTAGATGGAATTCTGAGGAGCCTCACAGCTCTAGAGCTGTGTTTATTTCTTTCAGCACTGCCAAATCCATCCCTCTCCATGTGATCAGCAAATTGCCACTTGTGCCTTGCTCTGTACTTTCCTAAATTTGATAATAAGACTATTTCACTTCCAGCTGGGCTTTTTGAAGATTACTTAAAAATATTATTTCCTGAAAAAAGATCTTGCTATTTTTAACCACACAAATTTTCATGCTTGTATAATTAAGAAAAAATTATTCAGAGACAAGTCTCCTATATTTTTTCCACTTCAAAAGGCAAAAAGGCATTTTGGGCAACTTATTTTTTTTTCAAAATTGAGCAGAGAAGGCAGGGGTAATGATTATTAATTATGTGCCTTTTTATTTCTTCAAATTATAATATTGTACATGGAAGACCTTTATCTAAACAGTATTTTATTTGGATGTTCATTCCCTACCAAGATTTTGGATGATCTGAGTTTACCCTAGTTTTGTGAAATAATATGTAGGTTTTCAGAAAATTCTAGGCTAGGTTATCCATGGATCAGTTGTTACTGTAGAGAAAATGCTGACATATTGGAGAATGAGGTCAAGGTATCCCGAAATAGAAATGAATACAACACACATTTTTAAACTATGCCAATCATTAAATATTTTTCTCAAATACCCATTTTGTTTTTGGACCGTCTTCCATTAATACTAATGGAGAGTCTATGTAGAATTAAAATAAAATACAATATTGGTTTCTTATTTTTTCCAATTATATTAGAGTTTCTGGAATTAATTTTAAGTAAGATTTGGTTTATGACTCAATTGTTCATTTATATATTTATTTATTGTATGTGTTCCTTAATAGTAAAATAATGATTACATTCTGAAGAAGCCAAATGTGTGGTATATCATTATCTTGGAAATCTACAAAGGGATTCAGTTTATAGCAATAGAGCTGGTAATGGGGCAATGTTACAGACTCTTGGACCTACAATGATGTGAGACATACATTTTCAACAAGAATGATATCATCCCTAAAGGAATGAAAGTTGGTTCTTGGTGTGGGAAAAGGGCAAAAATATATATTTATATTCCAACAGTCTATGGCTCTCCAAGGCTCAAAATTTTATTTCTTCATGTTTAATTTCTGTCATGGGATTTTCTTGGGTATCACAAAAGTAGCTCTGAGTTCTTGAAAGATACAGGCAATATTTCCAAGATCAGTGGTATGAAGTTATGAGGACTAGATGGCTGCACTTGGTGGACTTTGTCTTGATCACTTGTTTAATCTAGAGGTCATTCAGAAGAGATGGCCTTCACATACCTATTGGTGGCCATTGGCTGCCTTGTGCCTTGGCAGGTTTTTTTTTTTTTTTTCCTCAGTGCTTTTTTGTGAACTTGGGTTTGAGAATTAAACAAAAATAGCTTATATTTTATTACTTAATTCTATATTAGTCAACCCAGAATTAATTTAGTCAAGTGTCAAAGAGAAAAGCATGTTTGCCATATCTGAATGACTGACTATCCAGCTGCTAGTTAAAAGTTATTTTCTCATGTTAAGCACAAGGTAAAAGTTAAGTTTACTAAAGTAATTTTAAACAATTAATTTAGTTTATTGTTTACTATTACTGAGAAAACATTTTGAATTATTATTTTAAAATTTTGATTGCTACTGTTATAATGTATTTATATACATTTCTAATTTGCATATATAATGATATGATTGTTTAAGTAAGTGAATTATATTAAATGCTACTCAGAAAATATAGTTATAAGTTGTTACTGGCATTTACATTTTTACTTGAAAATTTTATTTAGTTATTCTTGACCCTGCATTGAATAAAGAGTAGACATTATATTTATTCTTTTTTATGTATAAAGTTCAGATAGAAATGCATCAGCAGTAACATAGTGATAATGGAAAGGAAAGGTTGGGAAACACAGATGTAAAAGTTTAGATATCTGAGACTTGGGCATTAGGTGTTGGTTTCAGGCAGAGAAGGTTTTGTTGCCAGTGGGTAGGTTCAGGTTTTTTGTTTTGCCACACAAAAGAATTTCAGAACAAGTCTAAAGTGAAGGTAGGTAAAGAAATTTATTGCAAAGCAAAATACACTCAGCCAAGTCCGAGTGGGTTGTTGGACAATGAGACAGCCCTGACTGGCACTGGTGAAACTCCCTTTATGGGAGCCTTACATAATTATTCATGAAGGGGCAGGAATGGTGCTGCCATTTAGCATGTTATGGATGGTCTTTTGGTGGCACATGTGTTGTGGTTGTGCATGTTAGTACATATATCACATGTCTCATTAGCATCTTAAATATCCACCCAGGAGTATGTTTTTTACTATTATAACAAGCATGGGTCAGCCAAAGGACATTAACGGGTTTCTGTGCTTGCATGAATTTGGGGGTTTTCCTTTTTGCTCATTA
Organism: Pongo abelii; assembly: GCF_028885655.2. Classification (NCBI taxonomy): domain Eukaryota; kingdom Metazoa; phylum Chordata; class Mammalia; order Primates; family Hominidae; genus Pongo; species Pongo abelii. The sequence goes on from NC_071996.2 coordinate 86,602,395, forward strand.
CCTCCTTACTGCAGGGTGTTCTAACCAGGAGCCCAGGATGCAGCTTGTGCACTGTGGGGCAGTTTGTTCTAACAATTTGGCAAGCTTGTGCCCCTTTAAGGGAGACTATGATCACCCTGGGTCAGAATTAATAAAGATACCAGATTCTATCCTATGGAAGAGCTAAGGCAGGGATTGGGTGAAAAAAGAAGAAAAAATCTCAGTGAATTCCAAGTAAAGTAGAAAACATCAACAAAAACAATTTCAGGCCGGGCATGGTGGCTCACGCCTGTAATCTCAGCACTTTGGGAGGCAGAGGCGAGCGGATCACGAGGTCAAGAGATTGAGACCATCCTGGCCAACATAGTGAAACCCCATTTCTACTAAAAATACAAAAATTAGCTGTGCGTGGTGGCACGTGCCTGTAGTCCCAGCTACTCAGGAGGCTGAGGTAGGAGAATCGCTCGAATCTGGGAGGTGGAGGTTGCAGTCAGCCAAGATCATGCCAGTGATGACAGAGCGAGACTCCATCCCCACCCCCCCTCCCCAAAAAAACAGCAATTTCACAAACTCAGTAATGGAGAGCAAAACTATATAAAAGGAGACAGAGAACTTCTGTGTCTGGCTGTCTGGCTTTAATCACTCTCTATGTTGGTAATGTCAAAATGTGTACACCCCAGACCTCTTTTCTAAGCTCCAGACTAGTTTTAGAGACTTTGGTGCCTCAGACTTTAAGATTGAACTCTTATTATCCTTCTTTTTAATGCCTTTATCCCTGGTTCTTCCCCTGACTTTCCAAATTCAGTATTTTGCAGAAACATTCAATCCACTGTTTGAGCTAGAAGCACAGTGGTTGAGTTGTATTTGATTCTTTCCACTTACTTCATCCCAGTAGCAAACTCAGTAGCAAGTATTGCTGTCAAAAGCTTGTCTCAAACATCATCACTTTTCCCGGCTCTCTAATGAACCAGTCTAGTTTCTTTCCATTAATTCTTATCTCCTTCCAATCATTTCTCCACTAACAGACTTACTTATGTGATTATAATTTAATAAAGATTTACTGCACAAAACTCTTCATTGATTTTTCATTACAATTAAAACGCAACCAAGTTATTTATTAGGCACTGTAAATTCCTTCATTGTTTGGTTCTTGATGAGGTGTTCAATTTTTCATTTTGCCACTTTGTTCTCACCCCAAGAGGATGTCAAACTTACATTCTTTCAGTTCCTTGAATAAGCCCAGTTCTTTGTTGCTTTAGGGCTTCTGCTTAGGTTGTTTCTACTGCCTGAAATGTTATTTTTTGGCCACCCATTAAGTAGGAACTTTGAGATAATTATTTTTGTTACAAAGACACATGTTTTATTTAAAACCAATGAGAGAATATTTGTTCATATTTAGAAAAACAATGTAATCATTTTTAGACTTCTCAATTTAACAAATCAAAACTACAATTTTTTCTTAATTTTGAACATTTGTGTAACAATTGATTAAATATGTCAATATCTAAAGAAATAGTCAAGCTTTTCCCATGAACATTTGTAGTCCTCTATTGCTTATATTTTACAATATATCCAACAATTGCTGTGGTTTAAGTAATATCAGTTTGACCTTTATTTTGTTTTAAAAATATATGTGATATTATCTGTGATGGATATCAAAGGATAAAATAAAACTGTTTTGTTACTATTACTATTAAAAAAAGTAAAAGGAAGCAAAATTGTCTCATAGGCTTTTCAATAAAAAATTAAGTTAATATTTAAAGCTAAATTTTATTTGGAGATGCTTTTCCATAATACAAAATTATTAGAGATTTTAAATCTCTAAAAGGGGGGCAGGTGTGGTGGTTCACACCTGTAACTTTGAGAGACCAGCAGTTTGAGAGTACAAGGCAGGTGAATCTCTTGAGCCCAGGAGTTTGAGACCAGCCTGGACAACATGGAGAAACCTCATCTCTGCAAAAAATACAAAAAATTAGCTGGGCATAGTAGCACTCACCTACTCAGAATGTAAACTGGGACAGTATGAAGCACCATTATGGAGGTATTCAAGATAAGAGTCAAGTTATGAATTGAAAAGTTTGACTAAGGAGATTATCTGATGGTTATGTAATGTTACCTTTCTTCTGAGAGCACAATTTAGATGGATATTATGAATGAATGAGGAATATTGCCTTTTCCATTTTCATAGGAATTATCAACGAATTTCACCCTTCACCCAGTTTCAATGAGCTCACCTATGAATGTAAACTAGAAATCACAAGTCCCATGTGAGAAGAAAAGACCTGGGGAGCCATGTGAGATTTCCCAGTTTCTTCCTGCTTGGTCTGTGCCTCTTCCTTGTTTGTCTTTGAAATCACTAGTAAATGCTGATACTGAGTAAGAGTTCTAATTTGTGAGTCTGATTTGATGATATGATTATTTGCATTAGCTCAGTAACCATGATTGTTTATTCCATAGCAGCAATAAAATCATCAATATGAGGCTGATTTTTCATCATCAATATATTGAAATTAAAACAAATTACCACTGGAGGAGATGGCAATGCATGATTATCTTTCTGAGGGAAATTGTGAACATTTAAGAGCAAATATTTAATTGCATGTTAATGTACACTAAACACTAGGGAAAATATACAGGTTTTTTAAATAGGAAATAGCTTGCATGTAATACTTAGATGATGACTTATATAACATTTATGTAATGTCTTTATTAGTTTGAATCCATGGGTAATTTTTTTAAAAAAGATCTAAAACTATCGTTTTGATATGATAGCTCCAAATCTGGATCTGCACTGTATATTGTAGATGTAGAATTAATTTTCTGCACAGAAATAGTAATACCTCATAATTATTGCCTGTGTTCCATTCTCATTACTAGGTAAGAGTGGGGATGAAGTGAGGAGACAACATCCTTATGAATGTCCCACTTCTATACTTTTCAATCCTTAAGGCTTTGCTTTCAATCTGCCCTGTGGGTGAGTTGAATAAAAGGTTTTTTAGTTTTTATTTTTGATTAAAAGAGAAGGAAATTTATCTTGTAAGGTGATAAATCATTCCCCAAAACACTATGTAAAGTAGTACTACATATATATACTCTGAAAAAAGTTATGTTTTCATGGAATTATTTCAAGATTGTGAAAACTAGAATTTTTTCAGTAATTACTTGTGACATGTAATTTGGATGATATTTAAAATTTCTATTATGAATAACTGAGATTTAATTAAAGACTTTATCTAATTAGTACTGATAAGCATAACTTTGATTTACACATTCAAAAGATAGTTTCAATTTAAAGTATTGAATTCCCTTTACAGACATTTGATTACAATTTAGATTGGAGTGATCACATTTTTAATCTGTTTTTATTTTGCAAGTTTTTAAAAGCCATATTTTAGTTAGTAATAATCATTTAGATTTTCTTCAACTCTGTTCAAATGCATAGCCTATTAAAGGAATAAAAAATGGTGACATAAAAGTTTTAAAATGCTATGTATATGAAACTAGAGTTTATAACCTCCATAAACTCTAATATACATATCAAGTTTTGATTATTCAGGTAAATGTATAAAACAAATTTGAGGGATTTTTTTACTCATTATACCAAACAAAATAATCTATGATATGTATATTATTCTTCTGAGGAATAAAAGTAAAATTCCAAGCCTCCCACCCAACTGAGTGAACACACTTTTGGCCTAGGGAACCCCAAGAAATCTTGGAAGCTGTGTTACTGGCCATGATGGGACAAGAGGTTGGACACACCTCATTATACTCCCTCATCACTAACCGCCATTAAGTATTGCTTCTTATGGATTAAACAGAAACCAGCCATTCTGAAAGACTCCACACCAATATCAACAACCCCCCTGATGCTTTCCCTCCCTGTCTGCAGTTTCAACACAACTAACCAGTATTTCTTTCTTATAAGACCATCAACCACTAAGTGGTTCTGGCAAGTCTATGGAGGATGCACAGTGAGGGTTTTTTTTTGTGTCCTGTTTTTCACCTTTTGACATCAGAGGGCCAAAATCTCTACCCTTAAATCATGCTAATGCTGCCATGGGACCCATGGAGAGGCATGAAGCTCAATTGTACATATGCATGCTTGTCCTTTCATAAATATTCATTACTCCTCTTATAGCTTATGAATATGTATATTTGGCCACCCCATTCAGCATAAATCCCTGTCTGGTTCTCCCAATCCTTGAAGTGCCTGTTTATAGCCTCTAGCCAGAGACTATGCTTCTCAGCCTGTCAGAATGGCCACCCTGCAGACTGTAAGCCATTATGAGTAATAAAGCACTCTTTTTAAAATTTATGAACCTTGTCATTCTTCAGTTGACACTTTTAAGCTGATAGAAAGAACTATTAGTACTACTTTTATGCTTAACATTACAAAACGTTTTTCTTTGTAGGAGGGAAATCACAGGTAAAATACATCTTCAAAGGCAACCTAAAATAGAAACAGTTCTTTTGTATGAGGCTGTGTTTATTTAAAGTCAAAGAATAAATAGTTTAAAGTGAATCTTCTGTTATGTAGTTATTTTATCTTTATTCTGACCAGTGATTAGTTTGAATTAAATATTTGCTTATAACTTGTGAAGATTATGGCTTGAAAAGCAAAATATCTAGATGGACAATTTTTACATAACAAATTAAACAGGGAAAGATATTCTTATATTCTTCAGATCCACAAAAATATATTTTCTTCCATTTTGGGGGAATATTTGGCCTTCCAGTCTCTTTATTTTATTTTGATTAAAATCTAAAAAGCAAAGAGATATTATTTATTTTTTAATAAAAGAAAGAGTAAAAACATGATGATGAATTCAAATGTCAATTAGTCTCTAAGAAAGTAAGATTAAAAAAATGAAAAAGTTTGTGGCAAAATAAAAAGTACATGTATTCTTTCCAAAGGGGACATGCACTACTCAGTGCATAGAAAAAGTCCCTGGAAAATATTTGTTTACAGACTTTATAACTGTGCTGGTTTTTTTCTACATTTACCATTGCAGATACTTCTTTAACATTTTCTGCTCTACTATCTGCTCTGGTAAACACTCCTGTGAATTATACCTATTGAGTTCACTTTCCCAGTGGTTTTGGTTGAATTGGGCAACAAAAGAGCCATTTGTGGGAGGAAAGAGAAACCAAAGTAATTATTTTCCCCTTCCTTTTCTTGCCAGGCTGAGGCTTTGGCAGTAACTGCTCCTTTTGGAATGCACATCTCCTGCAAATACAGTCTTTGCTTGTATCTGGTTACCTCTGTCCCCCTTTCCATTGAGGACTGGGAGTTGGGAGTAAGAGCTTCCTACTCATGACAGCTCCTGGGTGAATCACCATTGCATGTTGTTTCACTTAACTCTACCTAGACCTCTAAATAGCTTCTTCCTTAAACTTCTTTCAACTAACCCTTTGATTGTACCATCTATTTCACGGTGGGACTCTGAATGATACAGTAATTGTAGTTAATGTACTTTGGTTGATTCTTGACTATGCAGGAATGAGGGCTCTATTTTGCTATGCCTTCTACATATTTATTAAAATGTGTAAATTCAAATTTTTAAACATATAAGCAGAAAAGTACATATATCATATTTCTATAGCTTTATGACTTTTCACAAACTTTATATACCCATATGATCCACACTGAAATCAGGAAGCAGAGGATTACCAGGTCCCTAAATGTCCCAATTGTGCTTCTAGTTACTACTCCTTTAAGTGTAATGTCCTAATTTTTCTAACTGCATGAATTTGTCTTACCTCTGTTTGAACTTTATATAAAGGGAGTCACTCAGCGTGTACAATTTAGTCTCTGCATTTCAATTCATATTGTTAAGTATAATTGAATTAATTTATTCTCATTGCTTGGTATTCCAATATAATTCATCTTTTTTAATGTACTTTTGGGTTACTTCCAGTTTCCTGCTACTATGAGTAAAACAGCTATAAGCACTACATGCTTATTTTTTTTTAGCAGATATGTATTCTTGGAATTGTAGGTCAGAAGTAAGGATAGCATAGGTTTGTGATAGTATTTTGTGCATCCTGGGTTATTTTTGAGAAGGGTAAGGAAAGAGGTTCTGTTCTGGATTAGGAGTTGTCATAAAATTATGGCAAACAAGTATTTGTATATCTCAATCATTTCTAATCTAGAAGGTAAGACAAAAAAGTAGAATAGTATTGTCATATGTAAAGAGGCAGTGGTCAGTCATTTGGCCAGGAGAAAGAGAAATTTAGTAATTTTTGTGATTGTATTATGTCCTTGTATTTGGTTTTGTTCCATTATGGTCATGGAATAATGCCATCAGATGTTGATATTCTGTGAAATCATTTATATTCAGCAGGGAACATCATGGACTGCTGTTATTTGCCAAGCCAATTACCAGTTGTCAGCTGTCAAGTCTGTTTTGTTGTTTCTTCGTTTACCATTTTGGTCAAAGGCAGATAAAGTCAAGCTCCATTATATTAATCTATAGTGTTCAGAACTACACCACTGCCAAAATTCTATTGACCAGGAGGCTGTTTAACAGATGTTGTTTGCAAGTGAACTGAAGTTAGTCCACCCTGATCCTTTTGTTTCAGAGTGAATTATTTAATCATCTGGTATGGCAATAACTGAAGAATTCTGGCTAGGATGTATCAGCAAGCTGCAATGCAGGCAAGTATCAGAAATAAATGATTATTTGTTATTATAATAGGTCTTGAAACCAGGGGCCTAGATGACTAACCACATACTAACAAAATATGTTGTAAAGACTAGCTTATATGTTCTACAGATTAAATTGTATGTTGTATAAGTCCTTTTCCATATCAACTTGCAAGAAGGAAAAGCCCATGGACAGGGATGAGATTCCAAAGCACATAGGAATACTGAAGAAAACTTGATGGTCAATCAAGTACTAGGTGAAAAGTCAAGGTTTTGCAAAGATTTCAGAGTTTAAATATGTGATAACACAGAAAGCTTGCTATTTTTAATTTCTGTTTTTAAATGTGAGCCATTAACAACTATTAAATCAGAATTATTCAAGGTATTCTTCAAGAGTTTTGAATGAGGTATATATTATTTTATAAAAGAAGTTAAATGATAGTAGTATTTTCCTTTCTGAGGAAGGAAAAGGTGAGTTGCCGAGTTCAGACTGTTGCAGTGATAAATAATGATATTTAAAGGGGATAAAAACAATGAGGCAATTGACAGATCTCTAGAGTGTTTCCATTATCTCATAAAGTATATTAAATTTAAGTCCAATAGAAAAAAAAGATTTCAACCTAAAAACCAGAAAACAAAATCCATCTTTGTGCTTAGATTTGAATATACTGCCTTTAGCATGAAAAGTGTATACTTCTTGAAACACATTAGTATACTTTATACATAATTAACTTTAGAAGACTGCTCTTTGTTTGTTTGTTTGTTTTTTGTTTCGAGGCGATATCTGGCTCTGTCATCCAGGCTGGAGTGCAGTGGCTCAATCTTGGCTCACTGCAACCTCTGCCTCCCGGGTTTAAGTGATTCTCCTCCCCCAGCCTCCTGAGTAACTGGGGCTACAGATGCGTGCCACCACACCTGGCTAATATTGTATTTTTAGTAGACATGGAGTTTTACCATGTTGGCTAGGCTGATCTTGAACTCATGACTTCAAGTGATCTGCCCACCTCGGCCTCCCAAAGTGCTGGGATTACAGGTGTGAGCCACCACACCTGGCATGGATCTTCTTTTTGATTTGTTTCTTTAACATTTTATTTTAAGATAATCATAGATCCACATGTACTTGTAAGAAATATCATGGAGAGATGTGGTATACACTTCATTCAGTTCCCTCCCATTGTAACTTGCTGTATAACTGTAGCACAGTATCATAGCCAGAGTATTGATACCAAAATAATCAACCAACTTGAGATTTTGAAATTTTACATGCACTCAGTTCGGTCTGTGTGTGTGTTTGTGTGTGTGTGTTTAGTCCTATGCAATTTTATAACATGCAGATTTATGTCACCACCACCACAGTTAAGATATAGAACCATATTATTAAAATAATGTCTTGTGCTACTATTTTACAGTCAGTCAATTCCTTCCCCACTCTTATATTTAACTACTTGCAATTATGTAACAATACAATATATAGCACTGGATATTTTTTTCTCAGCATGATTCCTTTGGGATCTATCCAAGGTTGCATATATCAATAGATTATTCTTTTTCATTGCTGAGTAATAGTCTATGGTATGTATATACCACAGCGTGTTTCACCATTTACTCATCGTAGGACATTAGGATTTTTCCCAGTTTTTGGCTAGCTATTCATGTTCAGATGTGAACCTACTTTCATTTTCTTTTTCTGGGCTAAATATCCAATTGTACAACTACGCCCAAGTCACACAGTAAGCACAATGGTAGTTTTGTGAGAAACAGCCACAATTTTTTCCTGAATGTCTGTACCATTTTACATTCCCACCAGCAACTTATGTGTGTTCCAGTTTTTCTACATTTTCATCAGCATTTACGGCTACCACTATTTTTTATTTTTCTTTAGCCATTCTGATGGTTTTGTAATACCTCATTATAGTTTTATTTGCATTTTCCTAATGACTAATTATTTTGAATATCTTTCCATGTGATTATCTTATTTATCAAAAATATTTTACAGACGTCTTTCTAATATAATTTGTCAGCACCTCTATTATTATACTAAAATTTAAAGACTTTAGAAATCATTTAAAAACCCCAAGTGTCCTGTCTTTTTTCATCTTGAAATTTAGTGAACAAGTCCATTATTGAAATATATACTTTGTGTTTTTTGTTTTTAATTTTGGCTTTTAGCAAGATGGGATTTACATATACATTTTTTTTCTTGTTAGCTAGAATGAGATAAGTAATTTTCCATAGTCCTCCTTAAACTGTCAACAAATGTCAGCTTACTAAACTTAACTTTTAAATTCTTTTAAGGCTTATACCAATTAACCATTTAAGTTAGTTTTGTTTTGCTTTTTAATTTCTTGATCTCACAAAATGATATACAGTTTGGTAGATGCCAGGAGAGTTAAAAGGATATATGCCAAAACAATCTAAATTTTTTAATCAAAATTTCCCTCTCCTTTTTGGGGATTGGGATATCCTTAATAAAGATGCAGAGATTAGAATATAATCAGTGTTTAAAGCTATATGCAATCATAATTTCTTCCAGATGGTGATACCTTCTTTGGGAACATTGAGGAAATACCATCAGGCAGGAGATGGAGAAGGTAGGGAAAAAAAGAGAGATATAAATAGGAAAAAGAGTGAACACAATTTAGGTGAATCATCAAGTATAGTATTGTGGTTGGACAAAGTGGTTAGAGTGTTCTATACTAATAAGATCAAGTTTTCATAGTGTTGCTCAACATTTCTCTATTATTAATAATTTTCTGTTTGTTCCATAATCTTTGAGAGGGTGGAATCTCTAATTGCAATTGTAAAAATTGTCTATTTCTCCTTCCAGTTCCATCAGTTTTTGCTTCATGTATTTTACAATTCTAGTATTGGCTTCTTGCTATATTGACCCCTTTATGACTGGAAAATGACTTTCTTCATCCTTGGTAATATTTCTTGCTCTGAAATATACATCGTATGATATTAATAAAGAAACCCTAGGTTTTAAAAATGTTGTGTGACATATATTTTCCATCTTTTTACATTTAACTTATCTCTTTATATTTGCATTGCTGTGGTTCAGTTAGCATATAATTATCTTACTTTTTATCCAATTTAAAACTCTCTGTCTTTTAGAGTGATTGTATGATTTGTATTTAATCAAGTTCACTTATGATGAAGTTTAAACCTATCATCTTTCTATTTGTTTTCTTTTGCTTCTTCTATTTTTTGGTCCTCTTTTTTCATGTTTTTCAGATGTCCATGATATGAATATTTTGATTTCATTTAACTTTCACTAAAGAAATAGCAACTATACTTCTTTGTTTTGTTTTTAAGCAACAAGTTTTAAAGTTTGTTTAAATGAGTAAAATCCATTTTATATTTACTATATAATTACAATTTCTCATTATCTGTATTCACTTGCTAGAAAATTTTATCCAGTATCATTTTTTCTCTCTAAAATTTTCTTTAGCATTATTTAATACAAGCTTGTTAGAAATAAATGATTTAACACAGTTTTAAGATGGTTCATTTTGCCTCCACTTTTAAAATGCTCTGTTGAATGTATGTTTCCAGTTATTTAGTTTTTTCCAGAATTTTAATAATTCTGCTCTATTATTTTTCTAAATCTCATAGCTTCTGATAAGAACTCTGCTGTCATTCTTATATTTTCTTTTACGTATAATGTGTTCTGCCAACCTCCTTTGATTGTTTTTAAGATTTTCTTTTTTTTTTTTTTTTTTGAGACAGAGTCGCGTCTGTTGCCCAGGCCGGAGTGCAGTGGCACAATCTCAGCTCACTGTGAGCTCCGCCTCCCAGGTTCACGCCATTCTCCTGCCTCAGCCTCCTGAGTAGCTGGGACTACAGGTGCCCGCCACCACGCCCAGCTAATTTTTTGTATTTTTAGTACTGACGGGGTTTCACCATGTTAGCCAGGATGGTCTCGATCTCCTGACCTCGTGATCCACCCGCCTCAGCCTCTGAAAGTGTTGGGATTACAGGCATGAGCCACCGTGCCTTTATTGCAGTTTTTAGAAATTTGATTATATACCTTACTGTGCTTTTTTTTTTTTTCTCCTTAGAGTTTTTTGTTTGTCTCAGTTTGTGGCTTTATAGCTTTTTTCTTCAAGATAACTATCATTAAAAATTTTTGGCCATTATTTTTTCAATTATTTTGTGCTCTTTATTCTCTTTCTTCTCCACGTACGCTACTGACACATATTTATACTGCTTAATATTATCCTGCAGGTCGTTGATGCATTATTAATTTCTTTTGTAGGCTCTTTTACCTCAACATTTCATGTGAATAGTTGATAGTCTCTTTTTGTGTCATGCAAGTTGAGTATTCCTAATCCAAAAATCTGAAATCCAAAATGCTACAAAATCCAAAACACTCCAAATCTGAAACTTTTGAGCACTGAAATGACACTCAAAACAAATGCTTATCCAACTATTTTGGATTTGGGATTTTCAAATTAGGAATGCTCAAGTATAATATAAATATTCTCAAATCTGAAAGAAATCTTAAATCCTAAAACCACTTCTGGGTCCATGCATTTTGCATAAGTGATGCTCACCTGTATTTCTTTTGAATCATATCTCTGCACTTCATTCTGGATATCTTCAAGGTTCCTAATAATCTCTGCTTCAGTTTCTAATATGTTATTAATTCTATCTAGTATAATTTTTCTCACACATAGTTTTCATCTCTAGAAGTTTAATTTTAGCGTTTTAAAATCTTGTTCTCCCCTCATCACATTCATGTGTTTCTCTATCTTCTTGACATATAGTTTATATCTGTAATACTTGATTTTACTTACTCGCTTACTAATTCTATGATTTATGTCATTTCTGAGTCCGAATCTATTCACTAATTTTCCTCCTGGTTATGGGTTATATATTGTTTTGTTTTTTGAATGCTTATAAAGTTGTTATTCGATTCCAGAATTATTAATTTTATTTTGTTGGCTATAAGCTTTCATTTTTTTCTATAAATATTGCTGGGCTTTATTCTGTGGTACAATTAAGTTTCTTGCTTTCAGCATAATCTTTTCAGGACTTGTTTTTGACCTTCCTAAGAGTGAGTCTATAATAGCTTTTAGTCTAGTACCATTTGGTCACACTAATGAGGAAAAACAGTTCTAAGGACTCTGTTCAATAAGGCCTAATCTATTAGGAGAATTTTTTACTCTAGCTGATGGGATCATGTACATTTACTTTAGCTGATGTGATCTGTGTACACTCCAGTATTTGTATTGTGACATTTTATTGCTGTTCTTTCTCTGGCTTTGGTTCATTTTTTTTCACATACATGCACAACATAGTACTCAGCCAAAGGCTTGAGGGGACCCTTCTGCAAATCCTGGAACACTCTCTCTGTGTATCTCTTTGTGTAGCTTTTTCTTCTTGAGTATTTTGTCTCTCTCATTCAGAGATCTCTTAGAATCATATTTTTTCTTTATAATTTAAAAGGCTGCTTCTTCCACTCTGTGCTGTGCACAGAAACACTCTTCAGACAGTAAGATGAGTTAATTGTAGATCTCTCTTCATTTGCTTCTGTTATCTAAGGGCTCACTTTGCTGTCAGTTGTCCAGTGTCTTAAAACTGTTGCTTCCCATATTCTGCCTCATTTTTTAGTTGTTTAAAATGAGAGAGTGTCTCATAACTCCATCATAGCCCAGAGTGGAATTTTCTAAGGGTGTCTGTTAGACACCATTAATTTAAATAAGGTTCAGTTTTTCAATTTTGTTTTTGATGTTAATGTTTTTGTCTCTTATTTTTTTCTTAGAAACTATGTGTAATCTAAGATTCTAAGAGTGTTCTCATATATTTATTTCTATAACTGTATTTTTCACATTTATATTCATGATCTATTTCAAATTAATCTTTATAATAGCATTGATAGTGATTTAATCTGGGATTATTTTATTTCAAACTATAAAATTACCTAAATTTAATTCTGAACAATCCAATAATTTTGTGACAGTTTATTTGCATTTATTTCTGAATTCTGTCCTTTAATAGACAGCATTAGAAATGTTCACTCTTGGCTATGATGGAGTAAGAGAGATTGCATTTACTCTCCTACTTTACACAACTAGAAAATTATAAAATATATATATATATAAGTTGATTATTTACATTTAAAAAAATAGATGATGTTTATTAGCTCAATTCCATTCACTCATACTGTGTATAGAGCTGAGAGTTCTCTAGATCTAAGTAAATTCTCCACTTTTTTTTTTTTCTCTTTGACACCAAGTCATTCTTTTTCTCAATCTAGTTCAGTGAAATTTCATTTGGCTGTATTTTAGTTGACCACATGGATCACCAAAACATTAATTATTGAAACAAGTCCTATTTATCTTTAGTTGCATTAAAAATTTGTATTTATCATAAATTGAGTGAAGTTTAATATATTTTTATGTGCTTAAGAGCCACTTTATTTCTTTTACTTTTTTGTGTACCATTTGTTTATAAATTTTGGCAACATATTTATGTCTTAATTTTTGATATTTTATTTATTAATTTATAGTAGCTCATTGTATTTCAAAGAAAGTAGCCCCTTGGCTCTGATATTAGTTGCAGATATTTTAAATTCTTATTTAAAAATAAAATGTAAAGTAAAGTAACCCCTTTAGTATTAGTTGTAGATATTTTAAAATATTATTTCTATTGTAACTTTTCTTTAAGTATGCCTACAATTATTGTAAGAGAAAAATGGAAGTAAATAAAGAAATTTGAGAAATTTGAAGGCAAATATTAAAGGTACTGGGGAGTGAACACTAAAGGATCAGAAAGATGCCTTATGATACTTGCAAAGGCTTTAGAGTCAGACTGTGTGTGTTTCAATCTGGGATCTACCTCTTATATTGTGGGCTTAGACAAATTGCTAAATGTTTCTTGTCCCAGTCTTCTCATCTACAAAATGGAAAAATTATTGCACAAGCCTCATGGGAAAACAACTTTAACATGGCTCATTGAAGGTGCTTTGTTAGCTACTTATGAGTGCTAGGACAAAAGCCTTCTTGTATACTGAAACTTCACATAGGGGAAAATGTCAGAGGAATAAAGTCTTATTTAAAAATTCTTAAAATATCTTTCAGAATACAAATTTTTGAAGCTGACTTTAAATTGAGTTAAGGCTGCAAAAATACTATTATAAAGGGTATTTTAAAATCTTCCCCAATTGAATAATTGTACGATCTAATTTAAATAGCCTAACTGTTTTATCTCAGGGTTTTATTAGCATAAAAGAGATTCACATTATTATCACTATCATTCTTACTGTCATTTGCTTTATCTAAATAGTCATTTCAGACTAGCAGTGTAATAGAGAAACTCTGTTGAGAACCTCATTCCAATTGTGGGGTATTCAAAACTTACTAAAAATGTTTTGCCTTGTCTTTTTAATACTTTTTCATAATCAAAACTTTGAAGATTAATTTTAGACACAATATAATATAAACATTGATTAGCATATAATACCTTTTACATTATTTTTCATAGTTTTTTTGTTCACAATTGTGGATTGTAAAGTATGCTAATCACCAAGGTAAATGTCAGATGAATCACAAAAACTGGCTTTAGATACTGATATTATTAATTCATGTAATTAATTTAGCTATATGATAGCCCCTTCCTACTGTGATAAACACTGACAATTACATATTTGGCACCCTATTATAATCTTATTGCACGAATATCTTATTCATTTAAAATCATCATTGTATACATAATATAGCTACATTTATCTAGGTAGCTGTCTATCCATCCATTCATCCAGATGCTGTGAGATATTATAAATTATTGTAAGCTAAATATATTCCATGTCTCCTTTTTACCCCCTTAAATATTGACCTAAATGACATTTATGGGACGTTTTATCTTTTGGGGCTCAGAAAGCGATACCCCAAAGTATGGCATTTCGGGATGCTAAGTACTTCAACCTGAAGGACATTGGAGAGACCTCAGAAGAAAAGTTTCTTTCTGACTTCCTTCTCTCCTTTCTCCTGCTTCTCTTTGTTTCCCAAGGCAGGCCATAGGATTCCTCTTCCCCCAAAGTGGGTAATAGAATGTAGAAACATTACTCTAACCTTTTCTCAGTTTTCTGCTTAGGACTTAGAATAAAGAAATTCTCTGACTTACCCTAGTCTAATAATAAGCCATATAATCATAATTCCAGACAGATCCTGGCCCATTTCTGGGAGAAAGAAATGTTACAGAAGAGAAGCCAAGAAGAATATGATCAGAAAAGCATTGCTGGGTTTCCCCACTTAATCTATTTCCATTAGGTTATTCCCTTTTATCTAATCACATTTTGACGCAGCTGTCCATGCTTCATCACACTTAAGTATAAAAATAGACAGTTTTCTCTGAGTGTTTGAGGTTTTCATTTTTGAAGTCTTCTGTGTCATGTAAAACTTTGATTAAACAAGCCTGTTATGGTCTTCTTTTGTAAACCAGTCTTTTTTATAGGAGTGCTGGGCGTAACCCTTATGATGGGTTAGGAGAGTTGTCACACTTATCTGACGCTACACATTCAACAACAGAAAAATACAAACTATTTTTAATTAGAAAAATAGTATTTCTTATGATAGACCACACTGTGGATAATAAGAAATGCCTCAATGCATCTGATAAGGATTCAAATCATGCAAAGCATCATTGATAACAATAGTGGAATATAATTAGAAATCTATAATAATCTGAAAATGTCCATCTTAGTTCATCTTCTGTTGCTATACCAGAATAAAGTCATACATCACTTAAGAGAGTTTTTTTTTCTGTGAAATGTGTCTTTAGGTTATTTCATCATTGTGCAAATAACAGGCAGAATGTACTTACACAAACCTAGATGATATAGCCTACTACACACCTAGGCTATATAGTACAGTCTATTGCTTCTAGGCTATAAGCCTATACAGCATGTTATTGTATGGAATCCTGTAGGTGATTGTAACGCAATGGTAAGTATTTGTGTACCTAAATGTAGAAAAGGTGCAATAAAAATACAGTATAAACAATAAAAACTGATACACTTGTATAGCATACCACCAATGGAGCTTGCAGGATGAGAAATTGTTCTGGATGAGTCAGTCAGTGAATAGTGGATGAATGTGAAAGTTTAGGACATTACTGTACACTACTGTAGACTTTATAAACACTGTGCACTTAGCCTACACTAAATTTATTTAACTTTTTTTCTTCAATAGGAAATTAACCTTTGCTTACTGTAACATTTTGACTTTACAAAATTAATTTAAAAAACTTTTTGACTCTTCTGTAATAACACTTAGCTTAAAACACAAACACATTGAACAGCTGTAAAAATATTTTCTTTCCTTATATCCTTATTCTATGAACTTTTCTATTTAATTTTTTTAATTTTAAACTTTTTTATTAAAAAGTAAGCACAAACACATTAATCTAGGCCTACACAGGGTCAGAATTATCAATATTCCTCTCTTACACTTCCACATCTTATCAACACTGGAAGGTCTTCAAGAGCAATATCATGCATGGAGCTGTCATCTTCTATGTTAACAATGCCTTCATTTGGAATACCTCCTGAAAGACCTGCCTGAGGCTACTTTACAGTTAATTGTTTTTTAAGTAGAAAGAGTACACTCTAAAATTATGATAAAATGTATAGTATAGAAAATAGATAAACCAGCAACATAGTTGTTTTTCAACTTTTACCAAGTATTATGTACTGGGTATAATTGTATGTGGTATACTTTTGTAAGACTGACAGTATAATAGGTTTGTTTATACTAGCATCACCACAAACACAGGAGTATTGCATTGCACTACAATGTTACAACAGCTATGATGTCACTAGGTGACAGGAATATTTTTAGTTTCATTATAATCTTATGAGATCACCATCAAATATGTGGTCCATTATTGACTGAAACATCCTTATGCAGTGCATGATTGCAACATAGGCTGGGTCATTTATAGAGAAAATAAGATTATTTAGCTCACAGTTCTGGATGCTGGGAAGTCCAAGAGCATTGCATTGGCATCTATTGAGGGTCTTTTTGCTACATCATAAATTGGCAGAGGGCATCAAATGATAAAAAGCCAAGAGCAAGATGGCCAGAAAGAACTTGATTTTATAACAAATCCACTCTTGTGAAAAGGCACCTATTACCATGATTGTGACATTAATTCATTCATGAGGGCAAAGGAATTAAGTTTCCAATACATAAACTTTTGGAGAACACATTAATATTATATAATTTTCCAAATATTTAGAAGCTAAAACTTACTCATGTACATCTAAATAATTCATGGGTCAAATAAGAAATTATAACAAAAATATGGAAATACTTTTAGTAAATAAAAATTCAAAACAACATTAAATATGTGAGATGCAGCTATTGCAGTGCTTAGCAGTAAGTTTTAACGCACCCATTAAACACATATTTTAGGAAAGTAGAAAAGTCCAAAATGTATAACTTGGTTTTCTGCCTTAAATGAGAAAAAGATGAGTTAAACGTAAGTAAGCAGAAAAGACATAATAATAAAGATTAGAGGAGAGTTTAAAAAACAGAAAAAAAAATAGAGAAACTTAGTGAAAACAAAAACTGGTCTTTGAAGGGATCAATCTAACTGATAAAACAATAGCCAAGACTGATTAGGGTAAAAAGGAAACACACAAATGGTCAATATTAGAAATGAGAGAGGAGACATTATCATAGTTCCTACAGACACTTAAAAGATATTGTGGAAGTATTATTAACAACAAATAAATTCAACCACTTAGATGAAATTGATGAATTCCTATGAAAGTTCACTTAAGAAAAACACGGATTACCTAACATGCTCTACTAAGAAAAATAAATTTGTAGTTAAAAGCTTCACACACACACACACACACACACACACACACACACACATCTCTAGGCTCAGATTCCTGTGCTGGTAAGTCTTACGAAATATTTAAGGAAGAAAGAATGTGTGTATTACATAACTTTTCTAGGAAATTGAAGAGAAATAAATACTTTTAAACTCATTCCATGATGCCAGCATCTCCCTACTACCAAAACCTGAGAAGGACACTAAATAGAGAATTACAGAAAAATATTCCTCATAAACACAGATAAAATTTTTAGACAAAATGTTAACAAATTAAATCTAACAATATAGAAAAATGAAAAAATATGATAAATCTGTCTTATGTTAGCAATGAAAGGTTGTATTCATTTATGTAATGTACCACATTAACACGCTTAAAAAATAAAACTCACATAATCTCAGTACACACACAAAAATTGGATATAAGTCAACATATATACATGAAGAAAAACTCTCAGTAAACTAGAGAACAAAGGGAACCTCAATCTGATAAAGGGCTTTACTTTAAATCTACATATAGCTCGTATCATTCTAGATAATGAAAGAGTGCTTTCTCTCCGATATGGTTGGGCTTTGTGTCTCCACTCAAATCCCATCTTGAATTGTAGTCCCCATAATCTTCATGTGTCATGGGAGGGACCTGGAGGGAAATAATTGAATCATGGGGGCGGTGACCCCCATGCTGTTCTTGTGATAGTGAGAGAGTTCTCACGAGATCTGATCGTTTTATAAGGAGCTTTTCCCCCTTTGCTGGGCACTTCTCCTTCCTTCCACCATGTAAAGAAGGACATGTTTGCTTCACCTTCTGTCATGATTGTAAGTTTCCTGAGCCCTCCCCAGCCCTACCGAACTGTGAGTCAATTGAGCCTCTTTCCTTTATAAATTACAGAGTCTCAGGCAGCTCTTTATATCAGTGCCAGAATGGACTAATACAACTCTCTAGGATTGGGAGTAGGACAAAAATATCTGATCTTATCCACATCTTACTGGTAGCTTCTGCAGTACTATCAGGAAATAAAAGTAAATTATTTAACATAAAGATAGGAAAGAAGGAAGTAAAATGTCTTTATTCTCAGACAGCATGGTCATTTATGTAGAAAATCTAAGGAAACTACAGAATCTATTAGAAGTAAATATGAGTTACAAGTTTGCAGTATAAAGAAATAATAATCAAAACTAGATTTTATTTCTGTATACATCCAACCAGCAATTGGAAAGTTAAATGAAAAACAAGGCCAATTACACTAATATAAAGTTACAAAATATTTAGGGATAAATTTGAATGAAAGATGTTCAACACTCATACACTGAATTCTACAACAGAATTGTTGAGAGAAGTTAAATACTACATATATATACAGATATATGTATATATGTATATATGTGTATATATGTATATATGTATATATGTATATATACACATATGTGTATATATATGTATATATGTATATATACACATATGTGTATATATGTGTATATATGTGTATATATGTATATATGTGTGTATATATGTATATATGTGTGTATATATGTATATGTGTGTGTGTATATGTGTATATATATGTATATATGTGTATATATGTGTGTATATATGTGTGTATATATGTGTATATATATGTATATATATGTGTATATATGTATATATATGTGTATATATATATGTGTATATATATGTGTATATATATATGTATATATATGTGTATATATATATGTGTATATATATATATGTATATATATATACCATGCTAATAGATTGGAAAATACAATATTTTAAAAATATATTTTCCCAAATTCATATGAAGAGTCAGCATAATCCCAATAAAATTCCAAGCAGAATTTTCTTATAAAAATTAACAAGATGACTCTAAAATTTACATGGAAATGCAAAGTATCTAAAATAGCCAGAAAGTTTGAAATATAATAATAAAGTTTGAGATTTACTCTACTGGTCTTCAAGGCTTAGAATAAATCTATAGTAGTCAAGACAACTTAAAATTGATATGCAAGCAGATGATTAGATTAATGAAACAGAATAGAGTACACAAAGATACCTACACATAGATGGCCAACAAATTTTTAACAAAGGTTTCCAGGGTGATTTTATACAGAAAATGAAATCTCTAAACAAATGATGCTGAAACAATGATAGCCATTAAAAACAAAACAAAGAAAGCTTTAACTTTTTTCTTAAACCACAAACAAAAATTAACTTCACATTGGTATAGACCCAAATGTAAAATTTATAAACTTCCAGAAGAAAACAGAAGAATATCTTGGTGACTTCTGGTATGACAAATTTTTTTTTTCCTTTTGAGACAGGGTCCCACTCTCTCACCCAGACTGGAGTGTAGTGGCCCAATCTTGGCTTACTGCAACCTCTGCCTCCTAGGCTCCAGGGATTCTCCTGCTTCAGCCTCCCGAGTAGCTGGGATTACAGGCGCATGCCCCTACTGCCCAGCTAATTTTTGTATTTTTAGTAGAGACGGGATTTCACCATGTTGCCCAGATTGGTCTCAAACTCCTGACCTCAAACAATCATCCGCCTTAGCCTCCCAAAGTGCTGGGATTAGAGGCATGAGCCATCATGCCCAGCAGACAAATATTTTTTAAAAAGAAACAAACAACAAGAAATATAAAAGAAAATAATCAATAAACTGGACTTTACCAAAATTTCAAATATTTGCTCTTCATAAGACACTGTTAAGAAAATAGAAGGCAAGACACACACTGAGACAAAATATTTGCAATATATAACCAATAATTTTTATTTAGAATATATAAAAGTACTCTTACAACTCAAGAATAAGGACACAAACCAGACTTCAAACTATACTTCAAGGATACAGTAATCAAAACAGCATAGTACTGATACAAAACCAGACACATAGACCAATGGAACAAAATAGATAACCCAGAAAGAAGCCCACACAACTACAATTGTCTGATCTTCAACAAACCTGACAAAAACAAGCAATGGGGAAAGGATTCCCTATTTAATAAATGGTGCTGGGAGAACTGGCTAGCCATATGCAGAAAATTGAAACTGGACCCCTTACTTACACCTTATACAAAATTTAACTCAAGATGGATTAAAGACTTAAATGTAAAACCCAAAACAATAAAAACTCGAGAAGAAAATCTAGGCAGTACCATTCAGGACATAGGCACAGGCAAAGATTTCATGACAAAATCTCTAAAACCAATCACAACAAGCAGTAATTGAAAAATGGATCTAATTAAACTAAAGAGCTTCTGCATAGCAAAGGAAACTGTCAATAGAATGAACAGGCAACCTACAGAGTGGGATAAAAATTTTGCAATCTATCCATCTGACAAAGGTTTAATACCCAGAATCTACCACGAACTTAAACAAATTTACAAGAAAAAGACAATCCCATTTAAATATGGGCAAAGGACATGAACAGATACTTCTCAAAAGAAAACATTCATGCAAGCAACAAACATGAAAAAAAGCTCAACATCACTGATCATTAGAGAAATGCAAATCAAAACCACAGTGAGATACTATCTCATGCCAGTTAGAATGATGATTATTAAAAAGTCAAGAAACAACAGATGCTGGTGAAGTTGTGGAGAAATAGGAACCCTTTTACTTCATTAGTGAGAATGTAAATTAGTTCAACCATTGTGGAAGATGGTGTTTCAATTCCTGTAAGAACTACAACCAGAAATACCATTTGACCCAGCAATCCCATTACTGGGTATATACCCAAATGAATATAAATCATTCTATTACAAAGATACATGCATGTGTATGTTCATTGCAGCACTAGTCACAGTAGCAAATACACGGAATCAATCCAAATGCCCATCAATGATAGACTGCATAAAGAAAATGTGGTGCATATTCACCATGGAATACTATGCAGCCATAAAAACAAATGAGATCATGTCCTTTGCAGGGACATGGATGAAGCTGAAAGCCATTATCCTCAGCAAACTAACACAGGAACAGAAAGCCAAATACCGCATGTTCTCATGTATAAGTGGAAGCTGAACAATGAGAGCACATGGACACAGGGAGGGGAACAACACATGCTGGGGCCTGTTGGAGTGTGGGGCGGTGGGAATGAGAGCATTAGAAAAAAATAGCTAATGAATGCCGGGCTTAATACATAGGTCATGGATTGATAGGTGCAGCAAATCACCATAGCACACGTTTACCTATGTAACAAACCTGCACATCTGGCACATGTACCCCAGAACTTAAAATAAAAATTAAAATAAAAAAGACTCAGACATTTAACTGAAAAACATATGTGGAAAGATGCTCAGCATCATTAATCTTTAAAGAAATATAAGTTAAAACTATAATTTGATATAACTTTATATCCATTAGCATGGTTACATTAAAAATGTCTTATCAAAGCATTTGATTAGGATGAGATGCTACTGGAACTATTATGCATTGGTGATAGGAATATAAAATTATATAATCATTTAAAAAATTTTGCATTCTCTTAAAATGTTATACATATTCCTACTGTATAGCCTAGCAAAACAATCCTAGACATTTACCTAAGAGATAGAAAGTATATGTCCACATAAAGACCTGCACCCAAAGGTTACAGTAGCTTTATTTGTAATAGCCCAATACCTGGAATTTAAAAAAAAAGTGTCCACCAGGAAGTAATAGATGAACAATTTGTGGTAAACCCATAAAATGGACTATTATGCAATCATAAAAAAATAATCAATTAACACATGCAAAACATGGATGGATCCTGAGGTAATTGTGAGTAAAAGAAACTAGAAAAAGAGTTTGATTGAAATCATACTCTATAGACACTTATAAAATTGTAAAACTCATATAAAATTGTAAAAAAAAAGCATACAATTGATAGTGTAAAAAGTAGACCAGTCTTTGTTTGGAGGGAGAGGGATTGAAGAGATATGGATTAGGAAGGGACATAAGAAAACTTCTGGGTGTGATGCAAATATGTGTCATCAATATTGCAGTGGTAGTTTCATGTGTATACATATTTGTCAAATATCAAGTTGGATATTTTAAATGTATGCAGTTATTACATGTAAATTATATCTTACTAAAGCTGTTCAATTGATGTTAGCCTCTTCTTAGGAAGTATTTATGCGTCAATGTGCAGAAATTGACATCTTTATTCTATTCATCTTTCTACCCATAAACAAGAGATATCTCTTGATTGATTTAGGTTTCCTTAATATCTTCCAGTAAACTCTCTCTCTCTCTCTCTCTCTCTCTCTCTCTATATATATATATATATATATATATATATATGCATGTGTGTGTGTGTGTTTTCATATGGGACATGAAACTGATAGATTTATTTTAGATATGATTATTTACAGTGAACATTAAGCTGTTATACCAAAGAGTCAAACACTACAATGAATGACATAAAGTACAATTACATTTATTTTTCTTATAGTATATATTTGAGTCATTCATCAGGGAAAGATATTGAAAAGCAGGCCTTCCATAGGGGCTAGTTTAGTGATCAGAAAATTAAAGGATTTTAGCAAAAAAGCTTGTGTTTGATTAATTAATTAATTGATTAATTAATTAAAGCAATTCCCTCGAATAATAGTCTTCTGGGCTACAAGTATTTTTATGGATCATTATCTTGCTTTGTTTATGGCTTTTCAGCTTTACCTATCCCAGTTGGCCTTATTTTATTGTTTACTACTGTGCTGGAAAGTGTTAACTCAGCAGGCCTTGGTTGTGCACACTCTGTACCTTCCCAAGAAAGGTTTTGTGAGGACCATCCAGCTCTTAGGAAATAAGCTCTGTGTCTTTGGAATGTTATGCCTGATAGGAGTATTTTTATATGCCTGAGATTTGGGGCAACACTGTTCCAATTTTATGAGATCATTTATGCTAACAATGTTATTTATAATGAACACCTGCTTTTGTATGCCCACCATATGGTGCCAGTTTGATCAGATATTTTACATCTACAATATAATATATAATGAGCTCCTGTTTTTGCTCTGAGTAAATGAAGTCAATCACAAGTGCTGCAATGACTATATGACCCCCAGTAAAAACTGTAGACACCAAGGCTCAAATAATCTACCCCAGTTGACAACACTTTGCTTGTACAGCCACTCATCACTGATCATTACTGAGAAAATTACATTTATTTATGCAACTCCACTGGGAGAGGACACTTGAAAACTTGATCTGGTTTCCCCTGGACTTTACTCTGCAATTTTCCCTTTGCTCATTTTAATCTGTATCATTTTGCTACGATAAACTATAACCATGAGTATAACAGTCATTTGAGTTCATAGGAGTCATGTGAGTTCTTCTAGCCAATCCTTGAGCCTGGGGGTGGTCTGGGGGACCCCTGACACAGCTGTCTTGAAGCCATTTCTAATGATAGGCATATTGGGGAGATGAGGTCTTAGCCCCAAACCTTTTATTGTTGGCTCTGAAGTCTTAATTGGCCTTTGAGAAACAATTTGAGCAACACTCATGATTTTTGCAGCTCAGAAGGCACTTTAAAGGTTGTTTTTGTTAATGCCTCCAATCAGTGGCTCTCTGTATTCTTGCTGCCTTTTAATGTTTCAGTCTCCTCCCCTTTTACTCTAGCCTTGTTCATGTGTCTTGCTTTGGCCAATGAGAAGTTAGTAAATATAGTACAAAGAAAGACTTTCTAAAATTTCTTGTACTTTTCTGTTTTCTCCTTGGAACTCAGAGGGAGAGACTATGCAGAGCTGAGCTAAGTTGCCCAGCAGAGGTCATTTCAGCCTAGGAAGCCTCCTCCTGACACACTAGCTGATTATAAATATTTGAAAGACTCCCCACTTGCCCACCAGCTGACTTACAGATGTTTGATTAATAAACACTTCTTGAGGGTTTTCAGATGGCTTGTTAGGCAGCAGCATTATTGTAGTCATAGTTAACAGTAATAGGCCCTAATAATGAATTTTTACTATTTCCATTTTTGTCAACCCACATTAATAATCTGACCTTTTCTACCCTGTTCCCTCAGAACTATATACACTCAAAGCACATGGTCTGACTTCCAAGTGATCATAGTGTAAGCAGACCAGAAGAGTCTCCAGGGATTATAGGAATTTAATCAACTTTAGCAATCAGCCTGTTTCACAGCCTCCTGTCCTGCAGCCTGTTTTTCCCCAAACTCTGTGTGAAATGCAGTTACCTAGTTGGTTGGAACCAGCTTCCGATAGACCTCAGCAAAATAGATAGACCCCAGTGAATTTTCCTCATAAGCATACAAAAGTCTCCCCTCCCGCGTGAGAGCTATGGCTTCATTACTATAACATGCAACTTGCATGCTGGCATAATGACTCACTGAGTCTGCAGCACTAGGATGCCTCCCCTGCATGCAGTGACGCACCCTCTCCCCCTCCATTGCCCATAAAACCCTCCTGTCTGTTTCCCTCCAGGAGATACCGCTTTAGATAATACTCCCAGTGTCCTCCTTACCTGTGCCAAGTAATAAAACTCCTATTGATCAAAACCTGCATTCTCATGGACAGTTGTTTATTACTCACCAGAAGAATTAACCCTGTTTTTTTTTATGGGGGGTGGGTAACAAAAGGCTATAGTTTTATCAAATGTTTTTCCATGACATATTCTAGCCTTAAACATACGTTAAAGCCAACTGTGTCTCAGCAACTCCTCTGCTTGTATCCTGCTCTGCATTACTATAATTTCTCAACTCAATAACATATAATAATTCTGTATTTCTTTTTGTTTTTTTTTTCTCTTATCTTCATAAAGTTATTTTCACCACATAATTTTAGGGTGATTCCTTAAAAATATAATTGTAGTCCTTCGGACAGTACTGTCAGAAAAACATCCAAAGCTCTTACATGCTTGGCCTATTAGTCCTATATGATCTGGCCCCCAGCTATCTCTGTGACCTTCTCACCTTTTACTTTTACCCCTTCCCACTCAGGTTCCACTAAGTTTGTGTTCTTGCTGGTCTTCACACTTACCAAGCCAGGAACATCCCTAAGGTCTGTGCATTTACTGTTTCCTATACCTGTCTGACTCATGCCCCCAGACATCTACAGGGATTACTCTCACATTTGTTAAACTATTCTTACGCAGGGCTGAAATTCAGTAAAACTTGTTAGCAGTCATCTTCATAATTAATCAGGCACCTATCTATGTAGTAAAGTGAGTATACCTCAGAAGTTGCTAAATATTCTAATACTGTTAGTGTTAACTTGCCACCTTATCTGGGAAACTTCTCCTGTCCATCCTATTGAAAATAGCATCTGCTTTTACTGTGAAAATATTATTGTTTATATCCCTTTTGCCTGTCTTTTTTCTTCACAGCATGACAACAGCTGTATCTCTCAGAATAGAATGTAACCGTATGAGAGCAGTAATCTTCATCTATATTTTAGTTTTGCTCTGAACATAATAGTTCCCCAGAAAATACTTGTTGATCAAATAAATGAATATCTACTCCCATCCTAAGCAAACTGTCTTCAGAATAAGTTAGTTACTTTAGAATAATAAACCCATACAATAGGTTGTTTTATGGTGTTCTTTCTCAGTCCAAGTTCAATGAAATAACCAGTGGTGGACATGAACCCTACTAGTCTCATTCATTTTTCAACATTTTCCCACCTCTGTGAGTAGCACACATGCCTCTTTATTTTTCCCAATATCCAACACATGACTGTTATATCAAATGTGTATACCACACCCACAAACATATACACTCTTACCTTCCAGAGCAATAATTCTCCTCAATAGCACATTATAAACCCATAAGAAGGAAGAAAACTGTAGTATTAACTGCCTCTAATTGTGAAACTCATTTCTCACAATGAAATTTGAACTTTATTTACATATGTGGAGGAGTTTTAGTTTCCCTTATCCATCCTTAAATGATTATTAAAGAGACTTTCTTAAGTTCTTTTGCTATACCTCCCATAGCCTTTGTGATTGGATTCACTCTGCTTTCACACATGGATCCCTTGACTCCAGTCTTTGAAAGACGTTTCAAGTTCAGCTGCTCTCCTTGGTGTCTCTGTACCCACAGGATAAACTTCTTTCACTAAGTCATTGGAATGGGGGCTGCCCCCAACCCAGGCATCTCTCTGAGTTTTGCAGATCCAGTTAGCCATGTACTTTTATATGTTTTTCAAAAGGAAAGTGTTGGGCTTTAGATCCTGTGTCCTTCAAATTCCAGGTGGCACATATCAAGTGATTCTCTACTTCTCTTGCTTTCCTTCTCTGGGGATCACAAATCTTGGGCTACCCATTTAGTATTTAGGCCTAGTGTGAAAATAATATTTAACTATTGTTCTAAGTTCACCACCTGAGAGGACAGGGAACTTATAATTTTATGTCTCATTAAAATGAAAATAAAGAGCATTTTTAATTTGTAACCCCCTGAGTAATGACTTAGAAACAAATTGTCATTTCATTATAGCATAGACCTTTAGAATTGATTACAACATGCTCAAACAGAGTAATTGAGTGAGCACAAGTTTGTGAAAGATTAATTTCTTTACATTAGTCTTTTTTACACATTGTCAATGCTTTTAGTCTTTTTTCTCTTTATTTTATCTCATTTATTTTTTAACCGAAGACTGTTGTACCTTGTTGATGAATGTGATTACAATATGTTAAAAAGATGGGGATTTCTATGTTTTGGGGAACATTATAGGCTTGCATAAATATCCCTTCTAGAGGTAGAGTCTGTTTATGGGAATTTATCACATTGACAGACATTAATTAAAAAATCTATCTTTCAGCAATCTTAATTATTATGCACACTGCTGATAAAAAATATATTATGAATATATTATGAATTAAAGACATTTTATTATGTCTCAAATGTAGATAGTAGAAAATCAAAGACACAGACGAGATAAACCACACATGAAAGAATCTTATAGAATAATATACAAAAAAGAAAGTCAGACCATAACAAAAACAAAGTATTTTCTGGTTTAGGGGGAGAGTTAAAAACAAGTAATTTTACTCAGAAAAACATCCATCCTATAAATATGAGATTCTATATGAGTCACGTATAAGAAAAGAGAAGAAAAGCCAAAAACATTCTTTACTATTTTCTCTATAAGGAAGAGAAAACTACTTCGAATTCACATGTGGGAGAATGGTAAGTTATGTTGATTTCTGAGTCGGCTTTCAAAAGATCTTATTTTTACAAAGTTCTTCTGAATTAAATTTTAACATTTTCTTCTCTGATTAGGAATGTAAATATTAAATTTTGTGGCTTAAAAAAAACACCAAACATATACCTGTCTTGTTTCCTCAGCTATAAAAAGTAGAGGTAATAACACCAACATTGATACTGTACCTAATAATATAGTATTTTCTACTGCTTAATTGTATGAGATGGACATTTAAAGATAGTGTCAAAGAGCAAATCATTATGTTACTGTTTATGTTCTTTTCTAAATATTTAGAAAAAATTTACAGATAATTTTGCAGCTGCTTTCCATAGTTTAATTCCAATTGAAATCCCATCACTTCTACTTAACTTGTATTTAATATATTGTTGGGAAGTATTTTCAAACACTGTAAATTTAGAATACTTATTAATTCCATAGCTCAGAGAAATTTTTAATATTTTCCTTGTGTTAATTTTTATGCTAATAAGTACAATTGCATATCATAATTGAACTATTTGATGTTTTCCTGATGCTTTCTTTAGTTGGGACATTAATCTCTGATTTATGATAAAATGTTGCTATTTTTAACTAGGGGAGAGCATTCCTTTAGTTATAGAATATTTATTTATAGCCATGAATATACAGTAGAATATTGTTATGTGAATTAGCCAGATTTTAAGTGTAGTCTTCATTTCATTGCTTTAAAACATAAAGTGACTTAAAGCCAAGCGTCATTTCATGAAAATTAACAGATTTATTTTAAATACTGACTAGTTTTAAATGTATACAGTTGCTACATGTTGATAAATCCATTGTAAATTTGAAAAATTGTAAGCTGAACCATTGTTTAAGTCAATGATCATCCATAGTCCCATTAGAATCCAATGAGATAAGTGCTTAAGTAGAAATTAATGACTTATTCTATGTCACCAAAAACAACATTTCATAACATCAAACATAAAATGCTAAATATAAAATTTCTTATTTTGTTTAGACTTATAAAGAGTGGATAAGAAATATGTAATTTAATAACAAGAAATTTTATAAAATGTGTTTGCTAAATGCTATTGTTATCACTGCCATGCTTCAGTTAGTTTGGGTCCTCTGAGCAGCAGACACCAGACAAAAATAACTGTGCAGGTGATGTTCTGGGGAAAATTTATGTACGGATAAATGAGAGAAATTAGAGAAGGGGAAAGCACAAGACTGCAAGTTAGAACTAACCTCTGTGGAGGAGATAGGGTAGAAAGGAGGATTGAGGAGGAGGAATCTTGGATTGCAGTACCATTTTAAGAAAAGTCTTACCATGTTGGTTGAATAACACTCAGGGCAAAGTTGCTCATAGGAATGGTCCTGCCTTAATATACCTGCCAACCTTAGTTACTGACTGGAAGCATCCTACAGGAAGTGGGGCTATGGCACAGAGGTAGGGTAGATGCAGTGTACATAAGTCGATCATGCTCCCTGAAATAACAGATCTCATTAGCACATTTTCATGTCCAGGATAAGCCATTTTTAGTTTGTTAGAGGATTGAGAGGATCTTCTTAATCTTCTAGGAGATCTCTAAAATGTCTCAAGCATCTGTCTTTCTTTATATTCCTATGGAATGGAATTCAATCTGTGCCGGGACTTCCTGCCACTGAGGACATCACTAGGAAGGGACAGTATGATAACCCACCATCTAAATTATATTTACTGGCGAAAATAACCAATTTCATAGGAGATAATTTAGTCTGGCATGATATTCAAAGGGCATAAAAGTACCTAAGGGGTGGTAGACTTCACAAACAGATTATCTTAGCAGGTCCAAGAGTCAGATAGGCCATAGGAATGAGAAGTTCAAGAGTCAGAAGTATGTAGGAGTTTAAGGGAAAAATCAAGTAGCAAAATCTCTGCCACTGGACTGGGATTCAAGCACAGGCTCCAGTCCTTGGGAAGTTAACAAGTTGGGTAACGATAGGGAAATACCCCAATTCTAGAGTCTGGGAATTAAGCCATTTTCAATGTAGAGACTGAAGGTTTCAGAAACAATCAAAAAAATGAAAGTCCAATTTTAAAAACTGGGATACAGGATCGACAAAATCTAGAGCAAATTGGAAGCTCAATCAATTATCTAAACAGTCCTGTGAGTAAGAATAGAAACAACAGAAAGTTGATAATGTGTTCCATGATGTTGGGCTCTAATTTCTTAAAATTTTCCTGCTTTAAGTTATCAGTAATTTTAGAGAATTGTCCAGAAATGTGCCACATTGGATTTAAAATTGTTTTAGTCACTGTAGAGGCTAAAACTTAGGAATGAGGTAGTACCAGATGCCTGCTTCTTCTAATTCAGATGATTGCAACCTTATCATTGTTCCCCTTGCTTCCATCAGAGTCAGTTACAATAGTGAGGAGAAACTTAGATGGACTTAAGATAAAGATACACTTGCTCCTAGTCTGCATATGACCTCATTGAATTGTCTAGATTGTTTCCAGTAACATTAATATTCTAGCATCACTGATTTTCATGCAATGTTATTGCTGTGGTAGCTAGTCTGTTCTGCAGAATGCTACAAAGTGCTATTTAAATTTTATATTTCAGCAGTATTTCATAGGAGCCTTGTCTGAGCTAATCTTGGAAATTTTCAATCAAGATGTTCTTAGCTCTTCTTCATTAGTTATTAATATCTAGAACTATAAGTTTCAATGGCTGTACTATATTAACATAGGGCTTTCTAGAAGTATTGTTTATCATAATTGGAAAATATTCTTTTTTAAATTATTTATGTTTATATGAGTTTGTAGGAAGCAATTCAGCAACTCTAACAATAGAAGGTTATCAGTATAAGAAAATCTGTTTAGTGTATACAATTTCCTATATAGTCCCATCATTTCCATTCGTAAAAAATGATAATTTGTTATTATAATACTGAGAAATACATTCTATGAATCATCAGCTATTTTGTTGCTTATAAATATAATTTTTAAAATTTCAATTAATGTTTATATTAATTATTCATAACTGTGGTATTGGTCTAAATTATCCTCAAAGAACTACATTAATCTGGAAAGTCACTTCTGAAATATTTAGTAATTTATTTATGTAAACATATTCAAAAATAATTTTAGATCAAACCCTTGCTTTTTAGTAACTACAATAAAAGTAATATTTTTTTCATTTTTGTATTTAAAACATTGTGATTTCTGAATTAGCTAATAACTACCTACCTTTTAGACTTTAAAAAGTGGGTGTTCTCTCAAGTGAATAAAAGCTATTTGTTTTAATTTTCATAATTCTCCTCATTTTACAGTTGACATAATACATTTTTATCTCCAGAGTACCTATGTTTAATAAAACCTCCATTCTTACTGCATTTTAGGTTAGTAGAAAATGATTTATGTTTTTTCATTTCTAACTTTACATAAAGCACAGAATTTCAATGAAAATGCATTATTCTGAAAATCTTTCTCTACTGGAAAATTTCCAGACCAATATCTCTTCAAAAGAGGAAAGGCTGTTAAATAATGGACCCCAATGCCATTATGATACAATCCATGTAAGTATTTGTTACATGAAGAATATCCCATTGGGTGCAATTGATTATGGCGAATGTACTTAGATTGATTTCTGGGCTCTCAATATGGAAGCCTCTCTTTAATGAGTATGGTGGATAGACTAAGAGGGAAGAGAAAGACAATTTATTAAAGACAATTACTAGAGTTTGAAACTTTTTTGTAAGTGCATTTATTATCATTTGCTAGCTCCCCAGGAAATAAGAAGTTCTGACAAGATCTTTTACTATAACATGTAAAAACTTACTTAAGACTTGCAAGCAGAAAATGAGACATTAAACAGCTTAGTTGTGAATTATTTTCATTCACTGAGCATTAAACATTAATAGGATAATATTTCTATTTAGAACCAAGAAGCACTATATAATTAATATACTAACACATTTATTCATGTGGTTCATATAAATACATTAATAACATTTTTCTTGATCTCTAAAGAAAATGCTCCATTAGCCACTATTTTCTACCAAAAATGAAACATTTTCATTTGCATAAGCCTGTGGTATTTCCTTAGGAAATGCTTAGTTAGACATTTTTATATCGCCTAATAAAGTCAAGAAGTATATTCTGTCAAGGTCTTATTTCATCACCCCCTCAAGGTGGTGAAAGAGCAGGGAGAATCACTGGTAGGTATCAAGTGCTTAGATTTTTGGGAACCAGCCAATTCTCAGGGCACCAGCCTAGGGAGCTTATGCCTCTCTCTGGTCTTGGTTGGCTCACAGGCATTAATGCCAAGGGAAATAACAGGTGAGACAACAGAGGTAAGTAACTATAGGATTTATTGCTCATGCTGAATTGACGAGTGTCAGTGGGAGAATCAATTAGTCAGCAGTTGCAGATACTCTCTAGAGCAGTGCTTCTCATACTACAATGTGCATACAAATCTTCTTGAGATCTTGTTAAATTGTGGATCTTGATTCAGGAGGTCAAGGTAGGGCCTGGAATTCTATGGTTCTAGCAGTCTCCTGAGTGATGCTCATCATAGTGGTGTATAGTCGTAGAGTGCACTTGGAGTAGACTGCTCTGGAACACAGCCGGCTCAAAGTTACCTGTGCCTGAGGCACAATCACATCCCTACCAGATCCCCAGATCTTCCTACAAGATGGACATAATCAGTCATTTGAAGTATGTTTTCTCATTATAACTCTGTGCTTTACAGTGGAAGTCTTTTTGCAAGGGCAAGATGGAGACATTTAACTCTATTTTCTCAGAGAGCTATTTGTTACTTAGTCAACTACTACTATTTGACAGTCTGTATACTATTTCTCTTTCTCCACCTCTCTTCCTGCCCAAAGTCTGGCCAAACTGTACAACTACTCCAATGCCTTCTATTTCTAACTAGATAATTCTGATGACCTTCCCTTAAGCCATTCAATAGATTCACCTGCATATCAATACTTCAAACTCAACTAAATCCATTAAGGATTATGAAAAAGATTATGTCTGTTTTTAATGTAAACCCTATATATTTATCTGGACAGAGTTTTTAAAAACATGATAGAAGAGGATAAAACTTCCCAAACACTTCTGAGCAAATATGCAGTTACAAAATAAGCTTAAATTAGATATAAACAATAAATCATTTTCTAACCCTCTGTACTTCTCCAAAGGCGTTTCAAGTTTGTTTTCCTATGCATACCTTCATAGATGCAGATCTGTCAACTTAAATTTGTAAAATAATTTTCATATCAGAAAGGACCACATAGATTGTTTTTATTTGAAGCAATTGAGGAGAAAAGTGGGCTCTATCATTGCTCATGTGTTACACTTTGAATGATGTTGAAAGTTATTTCTGCTTCCATACAGTAATCCTCTCTATTAGACTTGTAGTAGTGCCTAAAATACCACTTAGGTTATTTGTGTAGGTAAGACATACAAGTCTTAATATGTTATTACTAAAAGATCAGTGCAAACTAAAAGATATTGTGAGAATTTATCAAGTTTATTCCAGTCACATTCTCCAGCCAGTGTCTTCTGCATCCTTTATGTTTGTATATTTATCTTATATATTCTCTAAATGTTGCAAGTCTCCAGGAATCTCTCTCTTACTTTATCTTTTTCTTGTGTTTTTCCATCTACTATTAACATAGGCTCATTTTCTTCACCCAGACTTTTTTTTTCTTTCAGTTATAAAGAGTACACTAAAGACTCTGAATTCTCACTAAGGCTGACATAGTGTTCTTGAGCTCCAGAAATATATTTCTTCTACCTACTTTATATATGCAAAAGCTAGATGAGAATTGATATTTGAAAGTATTACAATTATTAAAGGTTCTAATAGTATGTTAGTATAACCTATTTAGGTTAACATGCTTGTTAACATGCTTGTTAGGTTAACATGCTTGTTAACATGCTTGTTAACAAACATATCCTATGTTTGTTAGTGATAAGAACATATTTATTACTACCAACTCCTTTATCAAGTGCCCTGATCAACTTGTTTATTATTAATTTTCTCAGAATGCTGTTCTCACTAAGACTGAAAAATACAACTATAAGGAGTGGTCATAAAGTATATACACTTTCAAAAGGAAAAATAAATATTTTTATATTTATAATTTCTGAGTGTCGGAATTCATATAATTTCTCATATATAAATTGAATTGTCATTTTATAGCAAAAATGTGTTGCATGATTTAAAAGTAAAATTAATTTTGAAAGTGAATAAATAAATGTTCATTTAATTGATAAAACCCTTGTTTGTATTATCTTATTGTGACATATCCTGTTAGTAAATAGTAATGCCTGTTGCTGAACATAAAAAAAAAAGTTTTCTTGGTAGCTGTTGCCCATGTGTGGCAACTGGGAGCCCGAACACAGGCCCACCTGCCCACTGTGCCTGTGTGCACCATCAGGCAGCCTGAGGACAGCTCCTCACTACCTGCAGTCAACACCGGTGGCACCCTCTCAGGTTGTTCAAGGGCCTGAGGCTTGATCCACCCTGCCTGCAACTGTTGGCACCCGTGCATGCCATCCAGGACCTGAGGACAGACCTGTCCCACTGACCACTGCTGTTGGTGCCCAAACATATTGTCTGAGGGCAGCCTGGGATTCAGTCTTCTTCCCTGCCCACTGCTACCAGCATCTGATGCACTATCCAAGAGAATGAGAACAGGCCTGCCCTTTCTACCACCACTCTTGCCAATGTCCACATCATTTAGAGGCCTGGGGATTGACATATCCCACCCAACACCATCAGCAGCATACCCTCTGGGGGCCTCAGGATGAGTTTCCCTGCCTTCCACTGTCATTCACACGCACTGTCCAGGGACTTGGGAATAACCCACGCTACCTGCTGCTAGTGCCCACACATGCCTCCCTGGGACCTGGAGGACAGTTTTCTCAATCTACAGCTACTGCTACCACCATTATCCACCTGCATGTATGACCTGGGAGCCTGGGGATTGGACCGCCCAGATTGCCACTGCCACCAGTGGCACCCCACACATGTTACTCAGGGGCCAGCAGGTTGACCTACTGATGGTACTGCCACAGCCACTGCTATGCTTTCTTCCCAGGAGTTCAAGGACCTGCCCTTCCACACAGTCCATCGTTGTCACTGGTGACACTTGAGCAAGTAGTCCAGAGGCCCAAGGATGGGCCTGCCCAGATTTTCCACCAACAGAGCCCACTTAAGTCACCTGAGAGCCTGAGGACCAGTATGCCTGCCTGCCATAGCCACTGTTACTTTGTTAAATAGATTTTCAATGATTTTGCCTATCTCTTCTTCTGAATCTCTCGAAATTCAAATAGTTTGTCAAAGTATGATGTGTTATATGTCAGATAGACTTACCTCATGTTTAATCTTTTTTTGTTGTTGTTTTTGTTTTGGTCTGATTTAGTTATTTCAGAAGACCTGTGTTTAAGTTCAGATATTCTCTCTTCTGCTTTCTCTAGTTCACCTAGCATCCCCAGCAAAGCCTTGCCACAACTTCCATTAAAAACTGCAGCCCATGCTACTGAGAAACTCAGATACCCCAAACAAATTACAGCCAAACAAATCATACAAAGATTACAGCCAAACAAATCATACAAAGACTATTGTACTGCATCCACCTAAAATCAAAGCCAAAGCACCCTGCCCAACCAATAATATAGATACAGCTATAGAAAAGTGTATTTCCTATGAAAGTCAATCCATAAAATTGGAAGAAATGTGCAGACATGAATGTAAGGAAACAGGAAAACTAAAAAAGCAAAGAAACATAATAAAACAGGAACACAACAATTTTTCAGTAACAGATCCAAGTAGAAACAAAATCTGTAAAATAACTGAAAGTTCAAAACAATGATATTAAAGAAAGTCAGTTGGATACAAGTAAAAACTGATGAGTATTACAAAAATAAGGAAAACAATTTATGATCTCAATGAGAAATTCAGTGATAGTTCTCATGACAAAGAACTAAACAGAAATCTTGGACCTGAATAATTCAATGTTGAGAACGTCAATAGTAAACTAGACCAAGCAGAAGAGAGAATATCTAAACTTGAAGACAGGTTTTTTTGGAATAAACCAATCAGACAAAAAAAAAATAAAGAATAAAAGAGAATAAATAAGGACTACATGACATACGGGACTCTATACAGGGAGTTAATATTTGACTTTTGAGAGTTGCAGAAGATACAAATGAAGTCATAGAAAATCTAATAAAAAAATACCAGAAAACCTCCCCACTCTTGTAAGAGATATAACCATCTAAATACAGGATGTTCAAGCATTAATCAAATAGATTCAGTGCAAAAGTGTCTTCTTCGAAGCACATTATGGTCAAACTTTCAAAAGCCAAAGTCAAAGAGAGAATTCTAAAAACAGCAAAAGTGTCAAGTTACACATGACACTCAGGAATTCTCATAAGACTAACAGCATAATTTTCAGCAGAAACCATAATTTTCTGCAGAGCATGAGAGAATGGGATGATATATTCAAAGTATTAAAAGGATAAAAAACTGTCAGCCAAGAATGCTATTCACAGCAAAGCTACCCTTAAAACTAAAGGAGAATTAAAGTGTTCTTAAGCAAAAACAGAGAGAATTCCTCACCACTACGTTGACTCTACAGGAAATGCGTCAGAGAGTCCTACATTTGGAAGTGAAAAGATGATATCTATTAGTAGCATCATGAAAATACACTTGAGTATAAAATTCACTCATAGAGCAGATACACAAATAGCAAGGAGAATGGAGTTAAACATTACTGCTACAGTGAACCACTAAACTGCAATGATAAACAATAAGAGAGGAAGAAAGGAACAAATGATATACAAAACAACCAGGAAACAGTTAACAAAATGACAGGAATATGTTCTTCCCTATTAATATTCTGGAATGCAAACACATTAAATTTCCCAATTAAAAGATACAGACTGGCTGAATAGAAAAATACTTTGAATAGTGCCTACAAGAAACTAATTTTACCTGTAAAGACACATATAAACATGAAGAGATGAAAAAAACGTCCCTTGCAAATGGAACCTAAAAGTGAGCAGAAGTAGCTATACTTAGATGTAATAGACTTTAAATAAAAAAACTATAAAAATAGACAAGGTCATTATGTTATGATAAAAATATCAATTCAGCAAGAAGATGTAATAATTCTAGGTGTGTATGCACTCAGCATGGGAGCACTCTGCTATATAAAGCAAACATTATTAGATTTATTGGAGAAATAGAATCTAATACAATAATAGTTGGTGAATTCACCATGGCACTCTCAACATTGAACAAATTAGACAGAAAATGAAGGATGAAACATGGATTTAAATTGCATCTTAGACCAAATAGACCTAACAGACATTTACAGAACATTTCGACTAACAACGACAAAATACACATTTTTCTCATCAGCACATGGAACATTCTCCAGGATAGACCATATATTAGCCTACAAATTAAGTCTCAACAATTTTTTTAAAAATAAAAATTATATCAATTATCTTGTAAGACTACAATGGATTAAAAGTAGAAATAAAAGAAAAGAGGAAGTTTGAAAATGCACAAATACATGGGAAATAAAAAACATGCTCATGAATGACCATTGGGTCAACAAAGACATTAAGGAGAAAATTAAAAAAAAAAAAACCTATAACAAGAGAAAATGGAAATATAACATAACGAAACCTATGGAATACAGCAAAGACAATGCTAAGAGGAAAGTTTGTAGGAATGAAAACTATATACAAACCATAGAAAGATTTTAAACATCCTAAAGATGGACCTCAGGAAACTAGAAAATTAAGAACAATTTAACACAAAACTAGTAGAAGGAAAGAAATAAAAAGAATGGAGCACAACTAAACAAAATAGGGACAAAAAAATTTGATCAGGAAAACTGAAAATTTTTGAAAATAAAAAAATGATAAACTTCTGGATACACTAATAAATGATTAAAGAGAGAAGACCCAAATAAATAAAATAAGAAATGAAAAAGGAGACATTAAAATTTATACTACATGGGCCGGGCACGGTGGCTCACACCTGTAATCCCAGCACTTTGGGAGGCTGAGGCAGGCGGATCACAAGGTCAGAAGATCGAGACCATCCTGGCTAACACAGCGAAACCCCGTCTCTACTAAAAAAATACAAAAAATTAGCCGGGTGTGGTGGTGGGCGCCTGTAGTCCCAGCTACTCGGGAGGCTAAGGCAGGAGAATGGCGTGAACCCGGGAGGCGGAGCTTGCAGTGAGCCAAGATCACACCACTGCACTCCAGACTGGGAGGAGAGGGAGACTCCATTTCAAAAAAAAAAAAAAAAACTTATACTACATGAATGCAAACAATCATTCAAGGCTCTTATGATTGACTATATGCTAGCAAATTGAAAAACCTACAGAAAATGTATAAATTCCTGAAGAAGTACAGTGTACCAAGATTAAACTAAAAAGAAATAGAAAACCTTAACAGACTAATAGCATGTATAAGATTGAATCAATAATAAAAAAAAAATCTTCCAAGAAATAAAAAGCCCAGGACCAGATGGCTTTACTGATGAATTCTATCAAACTTATAAAGAACACCAGTTGCTCTCAAAGAATTCCAAAAACACAAACAGGAGTGAATTCTTCCTAACTCCTATGAGGCCCACTACCAAAACCAGAGAAGAACACAACAAAAAAAAAGAAAAACACAGACTGATATCCCTAAGGAACACAGATGCAAAAATCCTCAAGAAAATAGTAGCCCAAATTCAACAACACATCCAAAAGTTAATACACCATGATCAAGTGGGTTTGATCCCAAGGATGCAAAGAGTGTTCAATCTACACAAATTAATCATTGTTATATGTCATATCAACAGAATGAAGGTCAAATGTCATATGATCATTTAAATAGACACAGAAAAGAGCATTTGATACAATTCAACACACCTTTATAATAAAAGCTCTCAACAAATTAGGCATAGAAGGCACAAACCTCGACATAATAAAGAACATATCTGATAAACTCCCAGCTTTCATTTACCATATGAAATGGGGAAAAGCTGAAAGCTTTTTCTCTAAGGACTTGAACAGAGGTCCCCGATTTCACCACTCCTATTCAACATAGTACTGAACTGCCTAGCCAGAGCAATCAGTCAAGAGAATAAAATAAAAGACACTCAAATTGGAAAAGAGAAAGCCAACTTATTGTTCTTTACAGATGACATGATCTTACATAGAGAAAAAACTAAAGACTCCACCAAAAACCTGTTAGAACTGATGAATAGTAAAATTGCAGGATACAAAATCAATATACAAAAAAAATCAGTAGTGTTTCTATATGCCAATTGCAAATTAGCTTAAAATAAGAATGAAATCTCATTTACAACAGCTACGAGAAAAATAAAATACTACAAAATACATTCAACCAGGCAAGTGGAAGACCTCTATAATAAAAACTGAAAAGCACTGATGAAAGAAATTGAAGAGGACACAAACAAAGAAAAATACATCCCATGCTCATGTATTGGAAGAATTCATATTGTTAAAATGACCATACTACCTAAAATAATTTACAGATTCAATGCAATCCCCACTAAAATACCAGTGACATTTACCGTAGAAATAGAAACAATAATCCTAAAATTTGTATGGAACCACAGAAGACTCTGAATAGTTGAAGTAATAATGAACAAAAAGAACAAAAGTGGAGGCATCACACTATTGGACTTCAAAATATACTACAGAACTATAGTAACCAAAGAAACATGGTACTAGCATAAAAACAGACACAAAGACCAATACTATGGAAGTATAGTAACCAAAGCAGCATGGTACCAGCATAAAAACACACACACAGTCCAAAGGAACAGAACAAACAACCCAGAAATGAATCCACGTATTTACAGCCAACTGAGTTTTGACAAAGGAGCCAAGAACATTCAGTGGGGAAAGGACAGTTTCTTCAATAAATGGTGTTGGGAAAAGTGGATATCCATATGCGGGAGAATGAACCTAGACCCCTATATCTCACCACCTAAAAAATCCAACTCAAAATCTTTTAAAGAGTTAAATGTAAGACCAAAAACTTAAAAAACACTATAAGAAAACATAGAGGACAAGCTTTAAAAAATTGGTCTAGGCAAAGATTTTTTTGGCTAAAACATAGGCAATAAAAATTAATGGATGAGACTATATTAATGAAAATCTTCTGTACAGCAAAGAAAACAATTGACTGAACAGAGAGATAACCTAAAAATTGGCAGAAAATATTTGCGAACTATTCATCTGACATGGTACTAATATCCAGAATACACAAGGAGCTCAGACAGTGCAACAGCAAAAAAAAAAAAAAAAAAAAAAAAAAAAAAAAAAAAAAAAAATGCATTAAACAGTATGCAAAGGATCTGAATAGACATTTCTCAAAAGAGGACTTACAGATGGCCAACAGGTACATGAAAAAATGCTCAGTATCACCAATCATTAAGGAGATGCAAATCAAAACCAGATTGAGGTATCATCTCACTCCTGTTAGAATTATTATGAAAAAGACAAATAACAAATGCTAATAAGGACGCAGAGAAAAGAAAACTCTAGTACACTGTTGGTGGGAATGTAAATTAGTACAATCATTATGGAACATAATGTGTGAAGGTTTCTTAAAAAATTAAAAATAATTTTATGCAAACTGGATTTCATGCAATCAGTAATTCCCCTACTGGGTATTTATTCAAAGGAAAAGGAATCAGTATATCAGGGATATCTGCATCTCCATATTTCCATATTTACTGAAGCACTATATACAATAATAGCTAAGAGATGGAATTAACCTACAACTTCATCAACAGAATAATGAAGAAAACATATGTAACACAAGGAAATACTCTTCTTCCATAAAAAAAAATCAAATCATTTGCAAAAACATGTATGGAACTGTAGAACATTATGTAAAGTGAAATAAGCCAGGCACAGACAGACACATATTTCATGTTCCCATTCATATATGGAAGCTAAAAAATTTGACCTATTGGAGTAGAGAGTAGAATGATA
The DNA here is from genome assembly GCF_028885655.2 of Pongo abelii. Classification (NCBI taxonomy): domain Eukaryota; kingdom Metazoa; phylum Chordata; class Mammalia; order Primates; family Hominidae; genus Pongo; species Pongo abelii. The sequence goes on from NC_071996.2 coordinate 86,643,019, forward strand.
GTTACCAGAGGCTAGGAAGGGTTGAGGAGGGGATAAAGAGGGATTGGTTGATGGGTACAAACATACAGTTAGACACGAGGAATAAGTAATATTGTTCGATAGCCCAGTAGTGATAACTATAGCTAACAATAAGTTATTGTATATATAAAAATAGCTAAAAGAGAAGATTTGGAAGTTCCCAACACAATGAAATGATAAATGTTTGAAGAGATGGATACCCTAAATAATCTGCTTTTATAATTACACATTGATGCATGCATCAAAAATATCAAACATGTCCCTTAAATATGGACAATTATGTATCAAATTTAAAAAATAAAAAATGTTTTATTCATTTTATTTAGAGATAGGATCTTGCTTTGTTGCCCAGAATGGAATGCAGTGGTACAATCATAACTCATTGCAGCCTCAAACTACTGGGCTCAAGTGATCCTCCTCCCTCAGATCCCGAGTAGCTGGGACTACATGTGTGCGCCACCACTCTCAGCTAATTAAATTTGTGTGTGTGTGTGTGTGTGGAGTTGGGGATCTTGCTCTGTTGCCCAGGCTGGTCTCAGTCTCCTGGCCTCAAGCGATTCCCCCACCTCAGCATCCCAGAGTGTTGGGATTACAAGCATGAGCCATCATGCCCTAACAAAAATGTTTTCCCAGTAGTCTTCAAAGTTTAGCAAAAATATTACTTTTCATTATTATAAAATTATTTCTAAAGATAGACTCTATTTTGCACATTATTAAGTGGTTGCTTTATCTCTCCCTTGGCAACTTGTTTCATTTAGCATTACAAATAAATTTTTTAGTTTTGCATGATATTTATTTTTGTCGTCACTAATTACCTACCTTTATTAATAAAGTACTTGCCTAAATTGTAGAGCAAGTCTTCCAGAATAATTTAACTTTTATCCTGTAAACCTTACCATAATTTTAAAAAATCAGTTTAATTAAATAATGATTAAGGAAATAAAAGAAAAATATTTTTAAACCTGAATTTTTTAAGTAGTTCAAAAGTTTGGAGACAATTACAATCTACAAAATAAAGAAATGTGATAAGGTACAGGCCAATAATGCCTTAAACATGTCTGAAGTACAGCATCAAAGTTAATGGTTCAAGGAATCATGAATTAATGAGGAATGGTCATTTTATCGGACAAAGGTAAAATATATTTATAGAAACAAAATAGAATAATTTTTAAAATGGTACTTATTAATTGGAATATTATAATAAAGAAACTAAATAAAAACTGAGATTTTGGAAGCTTTGTAACTCATAAAATAGCCATTATATATTACAATATAGGTACTTCTAATTCGCAACTCAGAACATCTTAATATTTTGTTCAGAAATTAGAAGATAGTTAAAATTTTGAGGTCAGGTCTGTCAGATGTAGCAGCGAACATACATCATCATCTAAGAGTCATGAAGCCGTCCTGATATCTTTTCCAAGTAGTAAGCTAGCATTCCTCAAGGGGATTCTTTTCAAAGAGCAGCCATAATATAGGCAATTCTTGCTAATTTAATGACTATCTACAAGCTGTATAAGAGTATAATAATAAGGATGTCTTGAAGATGCCACTGTCATAAAAATACAGGTGTCTGTACGTGAGACTTTTAGTAAAACCTTCATTTTCTGTGAATGGCTTACTGATTTGCAAATTAGCTGTATTAAAAGTAATAATAAATAATATATTTTAAAAAATGCAGAAATTGCTACAAATCAGTAAAACTGACTGTACATTAGAAGGCCTTTGTCATATAGAACATATAATAACTAACATGTTACTTAGTGTTTGCTTTGCCCCTCCACTCACCTACACAAGTCTGCTGCATTGCTGGTTCTTCCTTTGTCAAGAGCCTTCCCATGCCATAGACAGCTGGGCTGTGAAAACTAAGGTGGGCTCTTGGCTACAGATGCTAGTAATCAGAATCAGGACTCTAAAGGTACAGGAATTTTATATATATATATAAAGCAGGAGGGCAAATACTTGGAATTTGCCCAACTCATATTACAATCAAATACTGGAAAAAGAAGAGCTCAATTAAAAAATTATTAGTATTTTAAACAAATATATCATATATAATACATATATGTATTTAAATATGTAATATATTTAACATAATAATGTAATATATTTACATAATAAAATATGTAATATATGTAATATATGTAAACATATACATATTTAAATATGTAATATATGTTTTATATATAAGTATGCAATACCTATTTAACATAATAACGTAATATATTTACATAATAAAATATTTAATATATGTAAACATATACATATTTAAATATGTAATATGTTTTATATATAAGTATGCAATACCTATTAAATAAATATGTAACATATGTATTTTATATATATATATATATTTATGGTGATTAACCTATTTCTACTTTAATCTCATATACAACAGGCTGTGTCAGAGAAGAAATGTGTCTTTCAGATAAAATTTACCAGACCAAAAATAGCCAAGTCCACACCCAGAGAATGGAATGGTAGACATAAAAATTCTGCTTCATGAGTTAGATTTAGTGCTCTGATGGAAATAGGAATTTGCCTCCCTAAAAGGGCAGATTATGCATTTATATATAATCTATTAGTTAATTAATATATTATTAATATAATATAGTTTATTATAATATATACTATAATGTTGGTGTTATAATATAATTAATATACAGATTAATAATATATATTAATTTATATAAATATATTTGATACATATTGACTATATAATATGAAATAAATGTTTTAAATTTTTATTTTAATCATTTGTCAATATTTTATCATGAACTTTATATGATGTTTGGTGTTCTTTTGGACATTAGAAATTGGTGTTTAAACCCACCACCCCATCTCTCTTCATTCTAGTTTTATTCATATTTTGCCAAAAATCTAAGCTGTGCTATGCAAACTCTGATCCTGGACATAACCAGCATCCATCCTGAATAGACACATGCCTATACCATTTGCCTGGCATTATATTCCGAATTTGTATACAATTTAATAGAACAGCGTTCATGGATTTTGACAACAACATGAGACTCCTGAGTCAGAGGTTAAGGATTTTATTACTCATGGCCCAGAAAATAATACAAGCATCAGTATACTCTTCTCCATTTATTTTACTGCTATTTTAGGAGGTAATGTAGATAGTCTCACATAGATATCTACACACATATACACAGAGGGATATGTGATTAGGAACCTAGAGTTTAAGAACCTGAATCTTTTTTACTAGGCAATAAGCATTCCTGCACTTTGCTCTGAAGAGAAATGCTATTTCTATTTTCCAGTGCAGAAACTGCTCAGGAATATAGCAGTTAGTGCCTTACTTGGAAGACATGTAGAAATTCAAGAAACTCATGGAAAGTTGTTCCCCACCAAGATGAATAACATATCATTATTTGAAAAAATATTAAATCCTAGCCAACTTCCTTCCTGTTTCATCACCACGACCAACCCCCTTCAACTTTTCTATGAACTTCAATTAATAGATTAAGGGAAAACGTATTCGGCCAAATAGGCATTACAATGTTATGTGTAAGATTTTGTAGAAATTTCAAAAAAATATGAAAAAAATTGTAAAAGGGTCCAAGAAAAACATGGCTGTTATGAAAACGCTATAATATTTCATCTGCTAATGTGATGAAAAACTGCTGGCCAGGATTCTAGAAGACAACTTCAAGACCTTTAACACTTAAAGTTGACTAGTGGTCAGTTGCTAAAATTTATTTAATTGTATGAAATATCATCAATAGAACTAAATTTATACATTAATGCTTATTTAAGTAAATATCATAATCTCTCATAATTTCTTCTTATATGTTTAATACTCTAAAACTTAAGTATTCATGTCAAAATTAGAAATAATATGCCCACATTTTAAGAGTTGTCATTTGTTTTGTTTTGAAAATTAGTGAAAGTTACGTGATGAATTGTCTACATTATATAAGAAACAAAACAGCACATTGAAAACATTAAAAAGTTAGGTGGTTCAAAACTTATTAATCCAATATTTGTAACAAAGTTAGTCTTAATTTTGGTGAGAAATACATACTTTTGAATAAGTTCCTCGTAGTAATTTGACCATTCTACCATAATAGAACCATTATATTATCATTTTTCTTATTCAGTTTTTTAAGGATTTGAAAGCAGTAGCATTAACATTGAACTATCATGAAAAATCCTGATGACAATCACAGAAAAATATAATCATACATAATAGTAAGTAAATGTTTGGGGTTTCTGCATCTCTGGACTCATATCAATGAAAGTAAATTAGAAATTAAAGGTGTTATTTAAACTTGTTAAATAAGTTGGTGTGAAAACACAAGCTCTTAAAAACTCTAAAATGTGACGTAATATTTTTATACTTTTGAGAGAAAGCAACTGATGCAAAAGCAAGGGCCAAAAGAGAATCAAGCATAATATCAGTATTATTAGGCTGCCTCTAAAATAGTCTTCATTAACAAGACAAAATTACAAAATTGGATTTACTTTGTTTCAAAAGTTCTGCCATGAGATAAAGATATTTTCATTGTTTTGAAGTGTCTTTTCTCTTCTATCAGTTTAGATTAAGTTATCTGAGAAGTTTCTATTATTGTGAAAAAAATTGAAGAATGGGTATTAAAAGAAAATTCTACCATATTTGGCTCTTTTGTCACACACCTGCTCATGCACACTCTCCATTCTATGTACTGGCTAATCTACCCTTTTAGGGAGACAAATCCCTAATTCCATCAGAGCACTAAATCTAACTCATGAACCAGAATTTCTGTGTCTATCATCCCGTTCTTTGAGTGTAGATTAGGTTATTATTGACCTGGTAAATTTTAAGCTAAAAGACACATTTCTTCTCTGACACAGCCAATAGTAAGTGAGAGTGAAGCAGGACTAGGTTAACAACCATAAAAAATCATATTTGAAAAAGGACAATGAGAAACACATGGATTTACTGGTGTGTAATTATCATAACCCAATACCAGAAATAATAAAGTCATCTACTCTGAGAGTGGAATAAGTTTCTTCATTAGCCCATCTAGCAAATACTTACTTTGCTTTATGAAAGAAACTCGTTTCTCATTTCTCTCCCCACTCTTGGTTCTGAACTTTAAGAGATTTGATCTTAATCATTTTTTTCTTGTTTATTTTTTTTCATGTCCAAACTGAAGTAATTCATATTCAAGATTCCCCATGATCCAAGAAAGCCACTGATGCTACAGCTATTTTCTTCACATTTCATATAGGAAGAAGGAATGAAATTGGGAATTCCAGCAAAATGATATCTGCTTACATCTGTTGGCCATCTCTAGCTGCCAAGGAGACTGAAAAATATAAGGGTTTTTTGGCCAAATATGTTGTTTATCAACACAAAATTATGGTGCTGCAAGTAAGATTGAATGCAAACATAAATATTGGCACAGTAACTAGTAATCTATGAAACAAAGCATAACATCACATTAATCCTCTTTCTGCAACTGTGGTGTTCTCTTCCCATTTCCTGGTGAAGCCTTGGTAGCACCATCCACTCAATGAGCAACAGAAATCTGACAGTAATTTCTGACATGTATTTTTCTCTCTCACCCCATATCCAATCATGAAAATACTCTCAGAATTCTCTCTTTTTATAATGTCCGCCAGATAATGTGCTGATAGCATAATAAGGTTTGAGGAAGGCATGTCTCACACATGAGTCTGAAAACCTAATCATCACACTTGTGAACTACGAAAAGATCTCTCAGGATGCTTAACTACCTTCAACTTGGGTCCTTTAACTGCATGACACTCTAGCTCCAGCTACATGGTTTTTTCCTTGCACTTTCAATCCAAAACATTAAAACCTATTAGATATATTCATGATCAGTTTCTCATTAATTTCTTGATCCTTTGCAATCTGTTTTCTATCGCTTTTCTCCAATCTGAACACCCCTTAAAAAGGTATTCAAGGACATCGACTTGCTAAATCAAGTAAAACTTCTAATTTTCATTTTATTCATTCTCACTGAAGCTTAAGGCTCTATTGCTCACCTCCACCATCTTGAACCTCTTTTATCCTTTTGACTCCACTTTTACCATCCATTCTTTCTTCCTTCCTATAACTTTATAGGAACTCCTCTTTCTCTTCTATGTCAATTAACTCACTTGTATTTAGGATACTATTTATTATTATTGCCTTAGAAACCATAAATAATCATCTCTCTCCTTTATATTTGACCACTTTATATAAAATAGGTTAATCCCAACGATATTCAATACACTGTATTAAGCAGAGTGGCTCTCAAAAGATGTCCATGCCCTGATCCCTAGAATGTATGTGTACATTAGATGAACTAGAATGGATTTTCCAATGTAAATAAGGTTATAGATCTTAAAATAAGATGATTATATTGTGTTATCTGGTTGGCCCAGTCTAATCATATAAATCCTTAAAGGAAAGGAAGGAGTGTAGTGGAAGAAAACAATGGAGTTTAGAAGTGTAAAAGAGACTTGACCTGACCGACCTGGAAGGGCTAAATGGAAAGCATGCGAAGAAATGGAGACAACCCCTGGGAGCAAAAAT